>NW_023648834.1:0-6645 GCF_015228065.2 Penaeus monodon | reverse complement strand
TTAAAACGTTTTGGCCCCTTTTTTTTGGGGGTTTCCTTATATATTTGGCCGTTTAGTTTAAAAAACGTTTTTTAAAAAAGGAACCCTACCCTCTGTAGTTAACTTGCAAATCGACTCCTAAATTACCTGTGGTTTAAACTTTTTTTTCCTACACTTCATACAGGATAAAAAACGAATATTTACAACGATGTCGGGTGGCGCGATGCCCCCCCCTTGCTATAGTAATAAAAATTACAGAAAAAATGGAATGAAAAAAAACTAAACCTTCAAAAAAATGAAAAAATAGAAAAGAAGAGTATTAATTTTAATAAAGTCCCCCGGGGGGGTGCCAAGATCATCTTCCTTATGGGGGGACGACCGGGGGGCTTTCCCACGGGAAAAACACACTTGTAAAAAAAGCCCAGTGCCTCCCCCCCCAGACCTTTTTGTTGAAAAGTGCTTTAGGACAGGACAAAGACCTCTCCACAAAATCCAAACCAGGGTCTGAGACAAAATGTATTGGGCCCCGTCTGAGAATCCGGGGGAATGGATTTAGAAGGGTTTCCAGGTCTTCTAAAAAATTTGGGGAAAAGGATTGGTCGGCCCTTTTCCCCTTTAAAGAGGAGTCCGTACTTTTTTTGCCCAAACCCCAAAGCAAGACGCCCCGGGCATGAGACAATGTCTGGGGCACCGGGACCAGACAAAAAATTACTGGGGATCAATCTATGTACATGCCATCCGTCTATGCTTGGACGGGGTTAGGTTAGGTTTTTGGTTTAGGTTAGGTTAGTTAGGGTTTTTTAGGGTTAGGTTATTTATTGGGGTTTTTAGGTTAGGTTTTTTAGGTTGGTTTTTAGGTTAGTTTAGGTTAGGTTAGGTAAGGAGATATCATTTTGGTTGGAATATCGTCACTTCCGGGGGCAGTCTTTATGGCTTCACAGCCCACCAGGTACTGGAGGTCGACGGTAATGGCCGTATTTTTGGGAATGGTGCTTTCGCTGAAAGGGTGAATTCGAAATGTGAGGTGTTTAAAACACATCTTGAAACTTGGAAATCTTCACAATCTTGCAATACGCAGTTGATCTAAAAAGATCCAGCCCGCATTTTTCAATCGCCACTCGCACTATTGGTGGTACCATCCAAAAGTATTGGAAAGTATCACTTTCCCTGCAAGTCTTCCCCTACCCCGCCAAATGAAGTTTTTAACTGTGAATCAGGGCCTTTGAAGGTCTATATTGGAGAATTCCCGTTTGAATTTTTGGAAAAAGTGTGGAGGGTCACTTTCAGTAAAACTCATCTACCTTTTGAACAAGGGGCTCCAAGGCCCTTCCCGGGGGTTTACAAAATGTCTCCCCAGAGGTGATGCCCCAAACCATTGAAATCTCCCCAAGAGAAAAGGATGTGGCCCAAATGCCCAAATAGATCTTCCAAATCATTAATGTTCAGATTTTGTGGAGGAAGGGAGATGGATGCAACAGTGTAAGGTCGGTCAAAAAACTATTCTACGCCTTCACTGCGTGTTGTCACCACCGTTACATTTTTTGAATCTATAAATTTTTTACAAAATAAACATTATCTACTCAAAAGACTTCATGCTGGTTATGGTCATTGGGTATTTGCCCCATTTTTTCCCCCCTTACACACACCACACCACCAAAAAAAAAAAAAATAATTAATAATTAAAAAAAAAATTTTTTTTTTTAAAAAAAAACCCCACCACACACCACACACCACCAAAACACACCCCAAAAAAAATATTTTTATTGTGGTTTGTGTTGTGTGTGGTTGGTGTGTGGGGTGTGTGTGTTTAGTATATTATTTAATGGGTTTTTGTATAGAGTATAAAAATATATAATTTAAAATATATATATATATATATAAAAAATATAAAAATTTATTTATGTTGGTATATAATATATATATATATATATATATTATATAATTTATAAATTTTAAATTTAAAATATATTTTAAAATTAAAATATTTTGTATATGATATATAAATAGCATATATATATAATATATAATAATTATTATATATATAATATATATATATATCTAGTTGGGTATATATATAAATATATTTTAAAATATTATTTTTTAATAATTATTTTAATATACCCTTTATTTAGCGTGTTTGTGGGTGGGTGGGGGTGTTTATATGGTGTGTGTTGTATTGTTGTGTGGTGGTGTGGGGGGGTGTTGTGTGTGTGTGTGTGTGTGTGTGTGGGGGTGTGTGTGTGTGTGGGGGTTGTGCGGCGTGTGTGTGGTGTGTGTGTGTGTTTGGTGTGTGTGTGTGTGTGTGGGGGTGTGTGTGTGTGTGTGGTCTTATTTTATAAGAAGAAGGGGGGGATAATATAATATATATATATATATTTTAATTTATTATATATTATATTATATATAACTTTGGGTAGTTTGCCCTATTTTTTCCCCTTTACACAATACAACCCCCACACAACACACACAAAACCCCATAATACATATAAAAAAATTTATATATTTATATTAAAATATATATTATATATATATATATTATTTATATATATATATTTTTATAATATATATAATAATATATATAATATTTTTAAAATATATATGTAATATATATATTATATTTAAAATTTTAAAATACATTTATTATCTACACACACACACACACACACACACCACACACCAACACACACACACAATTATATATTAATATATATTAATAATATATATATATATATATATATAATATATGTGTGTTGTGTGTGTGTTTGTGGTGTTGTGTGTGTGTGTGTGTGTGTGTGTGTGTTTGTAGTATAAATATATATATATAATATTAAAATTAAATTTTAAAATTTTATATATATATATATATATAATATATGTTAAAAATAATATATATATATATATATATATTTATAAAAAATTTGTTTAATATTTATAATATAATATTTTAAATTTTTATATATATATATATATATATATATGAAAATATATAATATAAATATATATAAAAATTATAATATATATAAATTTTAATATATGCGTGTGTGGGGGGGGGGGTTTGGTGTGGTGGGTGTTGTTTTAATGTGGGGGTGGTGGTGTGTTGGTGTGGGGTGTGTTGTTGGGTGTGTTGGGGGTTGTGTGTGTGTGTGTGGGGGTTGGTGTGGTGGTGTGTGTGGGGGTGTGTGGGTGTGTTGGGGGTGTGGGTGTTGTGGTGGTGGTGTGTTGTGTGTTTGTGTGTGCAATATATATTTAAAGAGAGAAGAGGGGGGTAAATAAAATATATAATATATATATATATATATATATATATATATATATATATTATTAAAATACATGTATATATATGATTTGTTTAAACTCTTTTTTTTTTTTTGTTTAGAAGGCAATATAAATTTTTGTTTTATTTGGGGGTTCCATAAAAAATCTGCTTTCTTTTTTTTAGTTGCATTTGCCGAGTGCCCGAATGCGTGTGGAGGGGGCCCCCCATTTCAAAATGCGTTGTTGCTGGTTGCACCCGGAGAGGGAAAGCCCCAATTTTTCTCGTCACCCCCACAGAAATCTTTCATTGTCAAATGCGGAAGGGCACGCGATTGCCTATGAATTTTGAAAAAAAAATCGTTTTCTTTTTGGAAACCCCAAGTCCATTTGTTCTCTCCACTACCCCCTTCCCCCCCGCCTACCAACCCATCCTCGTTCTCCTACCCTGGAGGCTGATCGTTAAAAGAAAAAAGGTGCAAAAAACGAAAACACCACGGAAAGCATTTACTGTAATGAGCAGTTTTTGGACAGCTCAAAAAAGCTGACCCGGCCGGGTTGGACTTACCTTCGCAGATCTCGCTGAACTGTATTGAATTAAAATCGGGGAAATACTGGCATGTATTCTATTGCAAAATTCTCTATCGAATGACAAGCCCCGTAAGTGCGGGAAATGTGTACTTGAAATGGAAATAATGTTGAAGGCTGCTAAACCCGAGAAAGACTGTCTTGGGATAATTGGTACAATGTTTCTCTAAAACTCGCGTTAATGGGGATATTTGTTGGTGGATTTTCTGTTTTAAAATGGACCACTGAAGGTATACGCGGGAAAGGGCGAGGTAAGAGAGGAGAGGAGAGCAAAGTCGGGAAGTGACCACGCTTGCTCTAAATCCCAAAAATATAAGGCAGGTCAATACACGAAGGTGGTACATCCGCATGGACGTCACCTTTTCGTATCATAAGAAAAAAGAAATATGCAGATGAATAAAGATCGGGAACCGTTGGGGTATTTCGCGTAACCTCGACTCATCTAGCGACCCTTTGCAACTGCACAGACGGCAGGCACTGCGGGCCATAGTCGGAGCAGCCTTATGAGCTCTTGCTTTTTTCTCTTCCCGGAACAATTGTCAGCGCTTTAAGACTCAGACTGGTGGAACTTTTGGAATGCGCACTACGAAAGGGGACATCACGCTTTTTAAATTTCTGAAGAAAATCAGTCTAGTGGGACTACGTGTCCGGTTTGGGTTAGGCCGTTTTCCTCTTGGCCGTCCGGTGACTTGTCCGTGGCAGTGGACATTGCACCGGCAAACTTTGGGAGGTGAGCTTCTTTTTGTTACGTCTTCAGACTTTAAGGAACAACGTAATGCGCACATACGCATACACATTTTACGCACACTGACACACTCAGAAACACAAATACACACACACGCACAATGTACATACACATACATACAAAGCACCCAAAACACACACCACACATACACACACAGATATCGTGATTTACCCCGCGAGTGATAAAGTTAAAAATATATGTGCATACTTTTTTTCTGTGTGCATATTATATATATATATATATATATATAATATATATATTAAAATATTATATATTTTATATACATTGTATAAAATATATATATTATTATTTATAAATATATATATATATGTGTGGTTGGTGTTGGTGTGTGTGGTGGGTGTGGTGTTGGTGTGGTGTTTTTTGTTTGTGTGCGTTGTGTTTTATTTATTTATTCATTTATTTACTACACGAGAGAGAGAAATATCATATATATACCTCACACGTTAATTTATGAACGGGGCGCGCACACAACCCCCAAACAAACACACCACACAAGCACCACCATGCACGCACGCACACAATGTACCGCCAACACTGCACGCACGTACACATAGCCGTACACCACATGACGCACGCACACAACCCACACACACACACGCCACACATACATAAAAAAAAAAAATATAATATATATATTATATAATTATATTTTATATTTTATATATATAATATATATATATAATATATATATATATATTTATATATAAAAATTTTATTTATATATTATATATAATATAAAATATATATATAATATATATATGGGGCCCGGGGCCGAAGGGTTAGAGCATCGGACTCAAACTGTCACGACGGCAAACTGGTTTTGAGGTTCGAGTCACCGGCCGGCGCGTTGTTTCCCTGGGCAAGGAACTTCACCTCGATTGCCTACCTAGCCACTGGGTGGCACAAGCCACCCAAGTCAAGTTCTGGTCCCAAGCCCGGGATAAATAGAGAGAATGATTACCTTTAAAAAGTAACACCGGCACTCTCCGTGGAAAGGAACTGGGGACCCTACCACGTACTCACTCCAAGAGCATACAACATGAAACTACATTAAGATCATGCTGTGACCACGGCGGCCCAGGCATGAACCTACCGTTAAAAAAGAAGAAGATATATATATATATATATATATATTAATATATATAAAATATAATTTAATATATATATTAAAATATATTTATATATGTTATGTGTGTATATAACTGTGTGTTAATTATATATATATATATTTATATATTTTTAATTTTAATATATATATATATTTATATATATAATATATATTAAACACACACACACCCCCCACAAATAATATATATATATTTTTAATAAAAATTTAATATAAATAATAAATAATTATTATATATATATTAATAAATAAATATATATTATATATATATATTAATCGTGGCCACCTTCATTTCATGTCAATATGGCATTATTGTTCTCCCCCACTCTCGTATGGGCCCAATATTATATAAAATATATATATATATATTATATATATATAATATAATATATTAAATAATATATATATAATACCACATAAGATAATTTAATATTATTATAATAATTATATATTTTATTTTATATATTATTAAATTTTTAAAATATTTTTAATAATATAATATTTATATATTAATTTTATATAATTTATATTATAATAATTATATATATATATATTAATATAATTTAATTTTTAATTTTTGTTGTATTTATAAATAATAAAATACTGGGGGTGTGTTTGTGTGTGGGTGTATTATATGTTTCTTTTTTGTGGTGGGGGTTAAATTTTTTTTGGGGGTGGGGTGTGTGTGCTGTGTGTTGGGGTTGTGTTTTTTTGGTGTGTGTGTGGGTTTGTTGTGTGTGGTTGTGTGTGTGTGGTTTTTGTGGGGTGTGTGTTGTGTGTTGGGTGGGGGGGGGTTGGTTTTTGTTTTTTTAAAACTATATATAAATATATAATAAAATATATATAAAAAATTTATATATGTATATATATATATATATATACTATAATTGTTTTTTTTTTTTTTTTTTTTTGGGTATTGGTTTGTTGTGTGGTG
>NW_023648833.1:0-6646 GCF_015228065.2 Penaeus monodon | reverse complement strand
AAAAAAAAAATTTTGGAAAAAAAAAAAGGGTTTTGCCTTACTTTGCAATGACTGGTATTTACAGTCGCCCCAAGAGATAAAAGGATTTTGGCTGCATGTCTAGAATGGGCTCACATTATTGTTCTAATGGAAAATGACATTTTATTTGTTGGAAATGGATGCCTAATTAATATATTTTTTGTGCGCGTTAACTCAAACAAACATAATTTCATTTATTTCCTATTAAGAAAAGTTTCATCCGAGATGCTTAAAATAAAACTGAAATGGGTCATTACTTGTATGATAAGGTTGCCAAAATACGTGTGAATTAATTTTGTTTTTATTATGCAAAAATTTACCCCAGGTACGTAGCATGCCTTCATAGATTGTTAAATAACTAAGTGAAATAAGTATTTCTTGAATTTTGCCTAAAATGTAAAAAAATATGTAATATATATGTACAAATATACATACACACACACAACACACAAACACACACACACACAAAATTATATATTTATACATATATATATAATATATTTTATATATATATATTATATATATATATATATATTCATACAAATATAAGTATATAACAATATATACATATTCATACAAATATTAGTATAAAACCAATATATATATATATAAAATAAAATATATATATATATATATATATTGTTATATACTAATTTGTATGAATATGTATATATTGTTATATACTTATTTTTGTATGAATATATAAAATTATATATATATATATATATATATATATATATATATTATATATATATATATAATATATGTGTGTGTGTGTGTGTGTGTGGTGTGTGTGTGTATGTATATTTGTACATATATATTACATATTTTATTACTTTTTAGGCAAAATTCAAGAAATACTTTTTTTCACTTATTTATTAACAATCTATGAAGGCATGCTACGTACCTGGGGTAAATTATTGCATAATAAAAAAAAAATTTAATTTCCCACACGTATTTTGGCAACCTTATCATACAAGTAATGACCATTTCAGTTTATTGTAAGCACTCGGAGAAACCTTTTCTTATAGAAAAAAAATGAAATTATGTTTGTTCAGAGTTAACGCGCACAAAAATATATTAATTAGGCATCCATTTCCAACAACTAAAATGTCATTTCCATTAGAACAATAAATGTGAGCCCATTCTAGACATGACAGACACAAATCCATTCATCTCTTGGGGCAGACTGTAAATACCAGTCTTGCAAAGTAGGCACTTGCAATTTTTTTTTTTTCCCGCAAAAAGATTTTCTTTTCTCAGTGTTTTTTTTTTTCATATTTTTCCTTTTGTTTTATTTTGTTCTATCAAGATTTTTTTTTCGGAATGCTTGTTAGATGCAGAATACAGCCTCAAAAAAGTTTAAAGTATTTCTGGAGTGTAACCCACTGGGACCTGGAACTGCCTCACAATCTGTAGAAGACACACCTGTTGCTTCTTATCGGTAGTTTCTACACCGTCATTCTCGTTGGAGGCCATAGACAGTCAGTAGCATAATCTACTTTTCTTCCACTGAAGATGTTTTTATTTAAAGGATATATGCAAGTTACTTCAAATCCTTTCTGGATATTTTATGTGGTTGCTACTCGGGGCTGTGTCTCCTTCAGATCGTAAATTGTCATTGTTTTACCGGGATGAGATTTCACCCGTCCATCACATGCTGTATTCAACATATTTCTAAATGAGGGGCCATAAAAACTATGGCCTAGGGAGTGGTGTTGATGTGAACAGTGTGGAGGGAAAGACAAAAGAATTACGCTATTGTCTCTGCAATAGTCGGCAACAGCTAGTGAAATGTGCGAATGATAATCATCATGTAAGAGCAAGACTAGATGCTCCTTGCTGCGCCGGGTTTGTTTTACAAAGAGATGCAAAAATTGTTGGAAATCTGTTTGCATCCAACCGCGTAGATAAGCTGATCCAAACCACCCTTGAGGTCCATTTGAAATTATATGTTCTCGGGAATGTACCCTTGGAAACACAAGCACTGGGAGTATGCTACAGCCATTAGCATTGACTGTAATACACACCGTTACCAAGGACCTTCTTTCAGCCGAAGTTTGAGCACCAACCTGCTTTACTCCCTTTTGTGCTGCAACATAACTAGTTTGTTTTTATTGTACTTATCCCTGTCTCATCGCAATTATATATCTGTGCTCTCAAACGCGGCATTGATTAAAGAAATTACTTAGGCTGTCAAGAAAAACAATTAAAGTTCGTCTCATTAAAACCAGTAGCCATGCTCAGGCCTGTTTTCCATTTCATGAAGCTTGAAAACCATTCTCCACTGCTGTTTCATTAGAAATCCACGTTGGAGGACAAGTGATATCATTTGCTCTTGCATATTTGTATGTAAATTTCCTTAATTCCTTTGGAGTCAATCCCATGTACGTATTTGCTTCCTTGATGATATAAGATATTAGATAACCCTCTTGGTCTCTGGATATCCTGTTGACTGGTTATTACCTACATCCTTAAACTTAAACATACATATTGCATGTGTGTATGTATGTGTGTATGTATGTATGGTAGTGTGTGTGTGTGTGTGTGTGTGTGGTGTGTGTGTGTGTGTGTGTGTGTGTGTGTAAACACTCACTTGCACTCACATACACAAACACACACACACACACACACACACAAGCAATCACACCACACACACACACGCACATAGTACACTCACTTATACACGTGTGTGTTTATGAGCATGTTTATGTATATATAAATCTATAAACTTGTTTATCCTCCACTTTATATAAAAATTAACAACACTGCCTTACTGCCTTACACAGCACCCTGCCTCATCTGCATTAAACTGATCTGTAACACTTCTAATGATTCCTTAGTCTCAAGAACTCTTTTAACTGCTGCTGCCATGACTTCAGATATATATATATATATATATATATATATATATATATATATATATATATATATATATATATATATATATATATGTATATATATATTTTTTTTTCTTCTTCTTCTTCTTCTTCTTTCTTCTTTTCTTTTCTTTTTTATTCTTCTTTTTCTTCTTTCTTTCTTTTTCTTTTCATTTTCTTTTTCTTTCTTTTTTCTTTTGACAGGTGTAAAATGTGTGTCTTTTTAGATGTTTTTTTTTTTCGATTTTATTTGTTACGAAACATTTTCGCTTTTTAGTTTTTTGTTATTATTATGTTAATCATTCGGATATCTTATTGTTAATTTCTACCATCGGGTGACAACACAACATCAATTATAAAGATGTACATAAAAAATAAACAAATTATGATTCAATAAATAGGAAAATCCAGACTGTCATGTAATTTTAACGATCTATTGAAACAAACAAAATCAAATAGATTATTGCTGTTATTTTATCATTTTTTTTATCATTCTTAAGGTAAGGAGAGGTTACACATAGCACGTATGGTTTTTTCAGGGGGGAGGGGTGGGCAAGCCAAGCGAACGAAATTTTTAACAAAACTGCTGTTATGGAACGTGTTTAAAGCTATGTCAGAGCCATATAGATGTAATTTTAGTTTGAATACTTAAAAATCGTGACCCTTGGGAGAGGGTAAGCCAAAAACTGAAGGGGAAACACAGTCTTGGTGGGGGATGGGGGGGGGGGTGGGTACATGCTCACAGTCTATTGAGACCAGCATGGAGTAGTGACGATGGATTCCTAGAAAAAAGGGTGTTACAATTATAAGAGCTTGTTTACGCTTCACTGCTACAGATATTGCGGGGGGTTGCCCAATACTAAGAGCCGTGGAATATTAACCATAGGTGTCCGCCTCCTACAAGAGAACGCCTTGTTAAAATCTCTCATATTGCCCAGATGGAAACGTGGTCCCTTTTCCCGATCCTTCTTATTCTCCCAGAGCGGTATCCACGAAAGTTTTCACACAGTTTTGAGACGATTTGAGACTAAAATTTGAGATTGTCTCAAAAGTGTCTCTGGCCGGCACGTTGCCACACATATAAAATCCTCAACAAATAGATAGAATTAAATTTTTTATATTACTCAGAAAAGCTTTTATATGGTTTATTTTGTTATTATACTAATGCAGTCATGGATACGTTCGTTCTAAATAAACCTGGTATACATTATTAGTGAACATGTGGCACCAATGCCATTCGATTGTTTATATTACATTTGCGCTCAACAATTATTTCAAATTCAAAAATAACTTATTATTTTGTATTTTCTTATCTTATGTGCTAGCGTTACACATATAAATACATATTTAATAATAAATGCCTAGAAATTCATGAAGATATGTTTTTGCTAGAGCAAAACGTATATTGTGGGATGACTGACACGAACAAAGGCCTAGGCACAGAAATAGGGTACGAAAATTAAGGGGGAAAACCCTCTCTCCCTCTCTCTCTTTTTTGTCTCTGTCTCTCACTCTCTCTCTCTCTCTCTCACTCTCTCACTCTCTCTCTCTCTCTCTCTCCTCTCTCCCCTCTCTCTCTCTCTAATATTAATATAATATATATATATATATATTTTATATATAATATATATATATATATATATATATATATAAAGTTAACACTCAAAAATTCCAACTGGAAAGATTTGTTTCAACTCTATTTCAAAATGCAGACAGGTCGAACAGGCGTCCTGAGGGAATGAGAATAGTTTCAGACAGTTTTCCAGATTATAAGCCAACGTTTTTAGATGCTCCCTGGATATACATGGATGTATGTGTGAATATATATATATATATATATAAAATTATATATATATATATATGTGTGTGTGTGTGTGTGTTGTGTGTGTGTTTTGTGTGTGTGTTTGTGTTGTGGGGGTGGGGGTGTGTGTGTGGTGTGTCGTGTCTGTGTACGATATATATATATATATATATTATATATATATAAAAAACAAATATACATAAAGAAAAACAACACTATTAATTACCACAAACAATACAACATCATCTATCTAATATATTTTTTTTATTCATATAAAACGCATAATATATAATTTTAAATTAATATAATATATAATAAATATTATTAAAATATATATATATATAATATATAATATATATATAATATAATAATAATAACATATATATAATACATATAATACATATGTTAAAATAGATAATGGTGTGTGTGTGCATGGTGTAATGTGGGAAATTATATATATATATATATTAATAATAATATATATATTATAATAAATATTTTAATTATTATACGAAAATTGTAATTAGTATACATACATACAATATTAAAGCAAATATATATATATATATATAATAATAATTATAATATAATATATAAACAATAACAAGTCAGTGAATCTAGATAGATAGCAAATAGTAAAGAATTGGCAAATGCGCCCGGTTTTATGAATAATTTATAGTCTTTCCTGCAAAAATGAAGACCCTTGGCCGCTGCTCTTTTTGCTGATTGCACTGCATTTTGGGCTCATTTTTCCCGCTTGCGATTTTCTAAAGAGAAAAATGCGGTCATTGCACTTTAATATATAATTATATATATATTAATATATAATAAAAAAAAAAAAATTTTTAAAAAAAAGAAAATAATAATATATATAAAAATATAAAAATATGTGTTTTTATAATATTAAATAATATATATATTTTATATTATATTATATATAATTATATAATTGTATGTATATTATATAATATATAATATATATATTTTTAAAATATATATTATATAAAAATATATGTATATATATATTAATATATATAGACTATTTTACACAATATGTGAGTGGTGTGTGTGTGTGTGTGTTTGTGTGTGTGTGTGTGTGTGTGTGTTGGTGGGTGTGTGTGTATGTGTATGTGTTGGGTTATATAATTTTATAATATTATATATATATATAATATATATAATATTGAATGCGCAATAGCAAATTATATACCCAAACATATGCATACGCATACTGTATAGTTTGACATAACACACAACACAAAACAACACAAATGATGTGCCCTAAAGTATGGTAGACTGGAACTTTGGGTGTAAGTTAAAAAACCAAAAAAGATTGTTCCCCGGGTCACGAGGGGTCTGCATTCATCTCGCACAAAAATAAGAAAGGGTATAAAGTCAGTCTTTTGATTCCAACGGTGGTGAAAAAGAAAAAGTTTCAAAAATTATATCCCTTTTGGGGGGAAAACAAAAAAAAACGGATATCTAGTATGCAGGAAAAGATGATAAACAGTAAAGCAATGGACATGTTTCCGTCAGCATGCATATCCGGGAATAATGCATTGACAAAAATAACCTTATAAGTTATGTGATTAAAAAAAAGATACATAGAAAAAATATTAGCGAAAAATATTTCGGAAGATTATAAGGTTTAGTTACTATCTAATTGTTTTCAAATGAAGCCCCATCTAAGCAAAATCATTTTAAAAACAGTAGCTAAAAACAACAGAAAAATACCCCGAAGAAACAAAAGGCCAAAGCAAAGAAAACGACGCAGGGATGATGGGCAGGCGATATCAGAAACGGAGTAGTTATAGGAGGAACGGATGCTAAGAGTGCGCTAATCTCGGGCTTCAGAAATGCAGTGAACGGGGGGCGCTGAAGGGAAAAACCCCTTAGCGGGTCATAAATGGGCGAACGAGGGAGGGGCTAAGGGGGGTTTCGTACGAGG
>NW_023648832.1:0-6647 GCF_015228065.2 Penaeus monodon | reverse complement strand
AAAAAAAAAAAATCGCGACCGTGAGTGGACATGCCTTACATAACGCAGCAACACAGGAAAAAAAAAAAAAAAAAAAATTAGGAGACCGAGTTGGCCGCAGCGCTTCCAAAGGACTCGAACAAGGAACTTGAATCCACTCGCAATATCCGAGGAATCGTCATTATAAAATTTTTACCCGATATGAGCTTTGCAAGCATGTTAGTTTTTTTTCATACCTTTGTAGCATATCAGAGGAGCGGGGAAAAAAGAGGGGCAGCTGCTTTTTTTCCCAGCCCAGCGGAGCAAAGTTCAGCAAGAAAATAATACTTGGAAATTTTTGAATTAGATGAAACGGGAATCTGCCTGCGGCAATGTTTCTTTCTTTTCTTTTCTTTTCTTTTCTTTTCCTCGAACAATTAGATTTTAAAGCCTCTCTTTCCCTTTCTTGTGTTAGAAAATACCTAGTTATCTTTCTTGTTACCCATACAATCATTGCAGGATTTATTCTTAATAAAAAGTTAATACATTACCAAAATGAAAAGTTCCGAGAACAAGTTTAACTAAATTCCGTTTTTCGCATAAGAGAAATTGTAATAACAAAATCAATTCCCTGGACAATCAGCTTTTCGTCACGGTGTATAATAACGAAAAATTGTCAAATGAAAAGCGGTTCTGAAATGTAGCCTATGCCGGTGTATAAAATATGTCTTATTGAAATTTACACAAAAGCATTTATCTGTCCTTTCCCTCGGTATTTCGACATAAATATTGAGAATCATACACTTCACAATGAAAAAAAAAATAAAAAGGAAAAAGCAAAGATTCTTATTAAGCTTTATGTCAAGCGTTCGAAGACAAAAAAATATTAATATCATCACAAAAGTTCAGTATGAGGAAGTATAAGAGATCAAATCAAGCCTGTTTTTTTTGATATTTTGTCGGCATTTAAAAAGAATCTATAATCGTTTGTTAATTTCGTTTTTCCAAGAATCCTTGTGTGTATGCCAAAACGGGTTTTCTTCTGTTTGTGTTCTTGTGTTTTGTTTTTTCTATTTTATGAAATATATTTTCGGCGAAATTTGTGTATACCATGGGGATCATTCTATCTCCCGAGCTTTACAGTGTATTTCAGCGCATTTTTCAAGTATATCGGATGATCTAAGCTTTGTCGCTCGTCTTATTTTTGGGTTTAAGGAAAAATGTTTCGTATTTTAAATACTAAATGCTTTTGGAATCTGATCTTGTCTGGTTCTGTGCGAGGAATTTGAAAATTTTTGATTACGGAATTAAATGATTTCCACGTTTAATCACAGCTGAATGTTCGGAAGCAGCTAATTCAATATTTTTGTGTATATTTTGTAAGTCATTATATATATATATATATATATATTATATATTATAATAATAAATATATATATATAAATTTTATATATATAATATATTTCATATATAAAAATATATATAATATTATATATATATATATATAAAATATATATATATAAATTTATATATGTTATATATAAAAATTTATTATCATCATCATAAAAAAACGGTATGCTCATGTTTTGAAGCACCCGGGGGTTTCTCTCCCCCATCCTTCCCACTAAACTCGATCTTACGTTTTTCTTTCCCACTTGTACCATCGCAACCCGCAAAATCTTTGATATTTCGTCATCTTTGTCTTCGGTTTTTTTTCCTGTTTCCTTCCCCCACCCCTGTCAGAAAGTTTTTCTCAATATTTTTTATTCTCTTTACATGACCAAAAAAACTTTAATTTCCTCTTGTTCAAGATGTCCAAAAAGTCGGTCTTTACAATTTATTTTTCTCAGCACTTCACATTTCGTCTTCTTCTCTGTCCAGCTAATATGATACTCGTCGTAACACCACATTTCAAAAATATTGATCTTTTTTTGTCATTACTTAAAACACCAAACACCAGAACCAATGATGAAATTTGGGAAAACTAATGGTTAAATAACCTCAGTTTTTGTCCTAAGGTAACTCGGGTCTTTCCCAAAGTTATTGAGAGCAATTGGGGGCTTTTTTGGCCCGGGTAATTTCTTTTTTTTTTATCTCCCGGGAACCCCAATATGTATAGTTTAAAACAGTCCAAGAAAAAGTGAACTCCACATTTTCCCAATCTTTCCTGATTGTAACTTTTTTCATCATTTTTTTATGGGGGTTTATCTTTGAATTTTTCATGATCTTATTTTTTTGGGCTTTTAAAAAAACGGGCCCAGCCTTCGTTTGTTCCCAAACCCCTTTATCTAGTAGTTTTTTTTGTAGTTCAGGGGATATTCTGGCAATAAAAAACTATATCATCGCGTACCTCAAATTTGATATTTTGAAATCCCCCAAAACATCCCCCCGGGTTTCCTTCAAAATTCTCTAGAGCACCTTCATAATTGTTCAGAAAATATATTAAAGGGTGCGGGGGGTGTGTACTCCTTGTTTACTTCGAACCATTCTGTTAACCCATAAAATGGTTCTTACAGCTCTTGTTTTTGGGCAACAAGGGTTTTTTTTATTGGATGATATTTTGGAAACTTCATATCGACTGTTATTCCAAGGGTATCGTGATCAACAGTATCAAAAGCTTTCACATAATCGATTAAAAAAAGGTATAGGGCTTTTTTTTGTTTTCTGTTTTTCTCTATGACAATTTTAATTTAGAATCGGTTTCGGTACCCCTTTCCGGCGAAACCGCTTTTTCGTCGGGAATTTCCTCTCTTAACTTCAACTTTTTTTTCACAATAATTTTTCAAAAAAATTTTGCTCTGTGAAATTTTTAATGCAAATTTTCCTTTATTGTTTTCATTGGGAGTGCTTTTACCTTTTTTAGGTATGAGTAAAAATGATTTTACCCATCTTCTGGCCATTTTCTTTCACTCCCTATTTTTGTACGGTTTTTAGAGAAATATTCAACACCCTTTTTGCCCATTTCTTAAATTGTTTTCCCGTTTTTTCATCTTTCCGGGGGCTCTTGTTTTTTTTTACTTCTTTTATGGCTTTTTATAACTTCGTCCCGCAGTGGCGGTGGGTTCATCCTAGCTGTCATTGGTCTAATTAATGTTGGTTTGATCTTTATTCTTTTTTTATAATTGGAACAAATAAATTTCCCTCTATCTTTGACTTCTTTCCAACACATAAAAAAAGTCCATCTTCAGTTTTTATGGTCCATTGTAGGTTTTAATTTTCGTGTATGTTTCGTACTCCTTGGTAGAGTTTTTTAGTTGTCTTATTGATAGAACAGTTTTTTAATTCCTGGCAATGTTTCTTTAAATTTTTTTTTTTTTGTCGCAATAATTTTGAATTTTGTATTTTGTTTTTTTTTGTAAAAAAATTACTTTTTAAATGGGTTATTTATACCTTTTTTATTTTTTGGCATCTTTTGTTTCAAAATTTCATTAGGTTTTTTCAATATCCCGGGGGGAAATTTTTTTTTTTTTTTGGGGTAGTTTTTTTAAAACGGATCAGCAAGAGTTCTTTTCCTTTTTCCCCTAAAATCATTTTTGGGGTTTTTTTCATCTTCACATTGATTGAGATTTTAAATTTGTTTGACATGTAATTCCCTTTAATTGTTTTCAAGAGTTTTTTAGTCGGCTTTAGAAAGGGATATTAAAATAAATTTAAAATAATAAAATATAATATATAATAATATAAATATGTATATATACGCTAATTATATTATAATATATAATATAATATATATATATAATATAATTATAATACATAATCATATATACATTAATTTCATATATTAAAAAATGTGGTTGGGGGGTTGTGTGTGGTGTTGTGGTGTGTGGGTGTGTGTGTTTGTGTGTGTGTTGTGTGGGATATTATCTTTTTATATATATTTATATATATTTAATTATATAATATTATACATTATATATTTATATATATAATAATATATATAATTTATACATTACAAATATAAAATATAATATATATTCATTATAAAATGTGTGTGTGTGTGTGTGTGTGTGTGTGTGAGTATGTATGTGTATGTGTATATATATTTTATGATATATATTATTAATTATATAAAAATATATAATATATTATATATAATATAATTTTTAAAATTATGTAATTATAATATATTTTATATATAAATTTTAATATATATATATATAATTATTTTCTATTTTTATATACTTATGCATATAAATAAATAATACTATAAACATATAAAACATTATAGTATGCAAGGGGCGCAAATTTGTTTTTCCCTTCCCCTGACGCCCGAGATAGTAAAAATCCCCTTAAAAAAAGCTGCAGCCAAATTTCAACTTAAACGCGGATTTTTTCCCTGCCGATAGTCCCTCCTTCCCACATCCTCCCCGTCTCCCTTATGCCGGCCAGCCTGGCATATCCGCCCCATCTCCGACCTGATCTGATCTCCCTTCGCTTCCATTCATCTGTCCTCACCTGCCTCGTGGTACCGCGTTGCCTCTCCTCTCTCTCTTTTATATCCCTCCTCTCCCTTTCCTCTTAGCCTCCGGGCTAGCACAGTGGTAACGTGTCGGCCTCTCATCCGAGGGGTCGGGCGGTTCGCGCCCCGCCCAGGCGCGAGAAGTTGCAACTGTCGCCCGGAGGTTACTGCTGTGGCTGGGCACCACGGCGGGTAAGGACTAGTTCAGCCGAGTTAGCACCAGCTGACACACGTGAGCGAGTCGGCATCAGTCGACACAGGCCGGGCCCCCCTCATGGCATAGCCCGGGCGAGGCTAAGCTTCGCATATCGGAATTATCCTTATCCTCTCCTCTTCAGACCTGAAGATGGAATCCAGTTGGATTTCGAAACTATAGTCTCATTTTCAATAAATCTAGTTTATGCATTGTGGGTTTTCTACCATGGGATATATGTATATGTATACACACACATATAACATATATATGTAAAAACAAACATATATATGTGTATGTAAGTATACACAAAACACACACATATATATGTGTATATATGTATAAAGTATGTATGTATGTATAAAGACACACATACTTTGTATATGGTAGTAAAACTTGAAAATTTGAAATTATTTTGAGGAACCGTATTCCCGTGAAATATTTTTTACAACAGCATTTATCACTCACGATGAAATGCTCTGCAAAGAGGAAAATCTACCAGTGCATGCTAGAAATGTCAACGTGCTTTTGTGAAGTCCCAAGAATTTAGAAGACTATTTCATACAGCTCAAAATACGAGGGCATGTTGCAGATTCACAGTGACAAGACCAGAGGAAACATCAGGCCAGAGTTATGGCGTGACCTTGTTTCCCGTGCTGTCTTCGTCTTCGTCTTCGTCTTCGTCTTCGTCTTCGTCTTCGTCTTCGTCTTCGTCTTCGTCTTCGTCTTCGTCTTCGTCATCTTCATCTTTATCGTCTTCATCTTCCTCTTCATCCTCATCATCATATTCATTTTTATCATCATCATCGTCATGCAGGAGTTAGATCTATAACAGGCGAATGACCAACACGACATTGATGGAATGATTTTTTCCGCATTATAATTTTCCGTATACTCATGATCCCGAATAAAACAGATGGCGTATTATGTTCGAAGCAACAGAAACTTGCCAATTTCTTCACTGATGTTGATAAAGAAGAATCTTACAGCCGTACTGTTGAGAATCACTGGACCACAAAGAGCAACTTGCTTTATTTTTCTTCGGTCAGTTGTTCTGTCTGATTTTAAAGAACTTGAGATCAGACAAAAGCAAGGCAGTTCCGAAATCAAACTTTATTTCATCGTAAGATTTCGAATACAGTCCTAATACAGTACGAGAGTCGTTTAACTATTCTCTTTTAGATATCATACATGTTTGCGCAATATATAATAATAATAATAATAATAAATGATAAAATAATAATAATAATAATAATAATAATATAATAATAAAATAATAATAATAATAATAATAATAATAAAAATAAATAAATAAATAGATTAGTAAATAGATAAAAAATATGAAAAAAAAAACATTGCTGCACAACTTAAGCCGTGCACTGACTGGTATCAGTAAACTACAAAATAGAGTATACGGGTTATATATTATGCTAAGTTAACCAAAGAATGAAATATACCCAGACATTGTTGTCATTTGTGCAGGCCGAAAAAGTAAAGGAAACTCGGAGACAATTTTATAGCTAAACTTGTGCTCTAACTTTATCAGATATTTGTGCAGGCATCGAATTTGCATACCCCGCAAAAATGTGTAAATCCACTCTGTATAATCCACATGGCTCCTCCGAATGAACACAGACATCATCAAAAGAAAACAACCGAATTTATATCTTGGCTGCATATGAACTTTGCAAACTGTTATCGCGTGCTGTGTACAATGTTTGTGGACATATCTTTTTTTAATCCAGTGTAGAGAAATTCAGAAAAAGAAATACCAGATAAAGTAGAGAGACAGAGAGAGAGAAGGAGAAGAGAGAGAAATACAGATATATCAAAAATAGGCAGATTATAGATTAATAATTTCATGACCGCAAACAAGGCGTCCCAATTTCAAGAGGAAAAAAGTATCTCAATAAATAAGGAAATCCTTACTGCAGAAACAGAGACATGAGTATCCTCAGTAACAGTCCGCCAGGAAAACCAGTATTCTGTTTCCCTGAGGTTAACATAGTTGACGTAGTCAAACCACACTTCGAGATA
>NW_023648831.1:2500-5000 GCF_015228065.2 Penaeus monodon | reverse complement strand
GCAGTCTATGAACATACGAGGGGTCATTCAAAAAGTTCGTTGGAAACGGACAGTAATATAAAAACGGTTTTGAGTTATCATGTGTATATTTTCAACATATGCTTCATTAAGGTCAAATACACTTCTGTTAAACATTGAATACCAGTTCTTAAGTCTATGTGTAAAACTGAGAGTAATGTGATATGAACGCATATCAGAGCAGCTCGTCCTTACATCTCAACCGATCGAAATTGGTATCTTTCAATGATTATTTAAGTTGGAACAAAAAGAAGTCGGATGTGGCTAACTCGCGTCTGCAAGTGGTGTATCGACGGTTTCCCCATTGAAATTCACGTAGCACACTCTTGTGTGCCGATCGCTGTGAGAGGGTACATTGTCGTGGTGAAGAAACGCGTTGATGCAGCTTTCCAGGAAGTTTTTTCTGAGATTTTCTTTGACGTTTTTATCAAATACATTCATAATAATAGATGTACTTGTTTGTTTTTCGCTCTCGAGGAAGTCAGCCAGCAAAATCCCTTTAGCATCCCAGAAATAGTGTGGCCTGACCTTTAATCTGAAACACTCAGAATTTTGCTTTCACTGGTCCACTTCCACCCCTGGTAGCCACAATTTTGAAATGAATTTTTGTCCTCGGATCATACTGAATGAGCGTGTTTCACCTCCTGTCACAGTTCTCTGCAGAAAATCTTCAAGTCCTTATCCCCCTTGTCCAAAATTTCCATTGAAAGATCTACCCTTGTTTTGCTGCTGATCCTGGGCACAAAAGCCTACGACCCATCAAGTGGAAAGCTTGCTTAGCCCCAACTCCTCCACCAGAATTTGCGTGTGCAGAACCCACAGAGATGTTTGAGTGAGTCCCTGTTTACTGATTACTGGTTATTCGTCTGTCCTTTTCAATTTTTTCGTGCACAGCATCAATGTTTTCCCACACACTGACGTTGATGGCCTGCTCTTCTTCAATTTTAATTTTCTTCCCTTCGACCCAACTTATACATTTGTAGGTTTTGTTGATTTTGTCAAAAAGGCATTTCACCATAACTTGGTTCCAAGCGTCCAATTATCTGCCTATTCCCCAACCAAATTTCACCATGAATTTATGTTATCCTGGCCTGATTCGGTGGAAAGAATGTTTCAGGTGCACTTGAAATCAAAATTCCTTCACATGATTTTTTAGTTATGGACTTTTTCCACGAACTTTTTGAAGGCCCTGAACTAACTTGGTTCTTTGGCATAGAATATATACGATCTGGTCCCATTGTTTTTCCACTAACTAACGTGATTAGTTTTTGATTCTTCTTGTGTAATAGGTGTTTTACTTTCCAATCCTGTCGTTTTCGCATTGAGATCACCACCTATCCAATCCCTCTCAGTTCCTGGTATTTCCTGTACTTTTCACTCAGCTTGTCCCAATTGGTCCTTTTTATCATCCATCACATCCGGATTGTGGTGCATATATGCTTATTTACAAAAGTTATATCTGACCCATCTGTATTTTATGTAAGATCAACTATCTGCCTTTCTTTTCCACTTCCATTACATTCTGTCATTATTTGTATGGCGAGTATCAACTCCTACACCATTAGTTGTCTCATTACCATAGTAAAATAATTTATACCCATTTCCAATCTCTCTTTTTGCCTTTTCCTTTCCATTTAGTCTTCTGAACACACATTATGTTAATGTATTTTTTTTTTTTCCGCTCCATTAGATCCACAATCTCCATATGCTTCTGCCGGTCATAGTTTTTCGAACTTCAGTGTTGCAACTGCATCGGCCCTTTCTCTTTCTTTCCTTCTTCCTCCGTCCATTCGCTAGCTATCTTCTTACCGTATCCGCTCTGATATGGAAGCCGCTTCAGATTTTTCATCAGTCCACGGCGCTCGAGTCTCCGCGTCGTTTACGGAGGACGCCCTAGCACTGTGGTTACTCAAATTGATGTGCATCAATAGTTTTTGCTTGGCTCATTTTATTAAGGCCGCATGCCCTTGCCTGACGCCACCCTCGCCCATTTTATCCGGCTTGGGACCGGCTAGTCCCGATAATACCTTGGTATTATAATATATATATATATATATATATATATATCTATATATATATATATATATATTAATATGTTATGTATATGTATATATATATATAATATATTTTATATATCTATATATAGTATAATATAACGATATATATAAATACATATATGTATATACAATATACACACAGAAAAAAAATATTTAATAAACATTCACACACACACACACACACAAACACACACACACACACACACACACCATACACTTAACATACACATACACATACACCACACACACAACACACACACACACACACACACACACCCAACACACACGACACCACACACACACACACATATATATATATTAAAAATTATATATATATAGATTATATATAATATATATATATATATATTTATATATATATTATGATTATATATAAGATATATAATTAATATATATATATTATATTA
>NW_023648829.1:0-6649 GCF_015228065.2 Penaeus monodon | reverse complement strand
TTAAAAAAATTTTTTTTTTTAAAAATTTTTTTTTTTTCCCCCTTTGAAATTTAAAAAAAAAAAAATTTAAAGGGGGAAAAATTTGGGAAACAAAAGGGGGGGGGAAAAAGGGAAAAAAAATTAAATTTTTTAAAAAAGGGGGGGTTTTAAAAATAAAATTTTTTGTAATAAAAAATAAAAAAATTTGGGGCCCCATTGAAAAATTTAAAAAAAATTTTTTTAAAAAAATTTTTTATGAAAAGGAAATTTTTTTTTTTAAATTTTGTTTTTTTAAAAATTTTAAAAAATTTTTTGGGTTTTTAAAAAAATTATAAAAATAAAAAAACCCCCCCATTTTTTTTTTAAAAAAAAAAAAATATTAAAAATAAAAAAAAAAATTTTTTAAAATAAATTTATAAAAATTTATTATTTTAGGAAAAGGGAAAAAAAAATTTTTAATTAAAAATAAAAAATTAAAAAAATTTTAAAATTTTAAAAAAAAAAAATTTTAAAAAATTTTTTCCCCCCAAATTTTAATTTTTTAATTAAATGAAAAATTTTTTTAATTAAAAAAAAAAATTTATTAAAAATTTAGGAAATAAAATTTTTTTTTTTTAAATTTTTTTTTCCCCAATTTTTTTTAAAAAAATTTAAAAATTTTTAAAAAATTTATTTTTTTAAATATTTTAAATTTTTTAAATGTTTTTATTTTTTTTTTTAATAAAAAAAAAACCAATTTTTAACAAAAATTTTAAAAATCTTTTTTGGGGTTTTTTTTTTTTTTCCCCACCTTTTTTAAATTGGGGTTTTTCCCGGGAAAATTGGGGGAACCCCCCCAAAAAACCCCAAAAATTTTTTTTTCCCCATATTTTTTCTTTAATTTTTTATTTTTTTTTTTGGGGTTTCCAAAATTAAATTTTTAAACTAAAAGGGGAAAAAAATTTTTGGGTTTTTTTTTTTTATTTTGTTTTAAATTTTTAAAAATTTTAAAATTTTACATAAAAAAAATCTTTTTTAAAATTTTTTAAAATTTTAATTTATTAAATTATTTTTAAATAAAAAAAATTTTCTTTTTTTTAAAAAAAAAAAAGTTTTTTTTTTAAAAAATAATTTATTTTTTAAATTAGCCCTTTTTTCCTCCAAATCTTTTTTTCCCCAAAAAACCCCCAAAAAAAAATTTTAAAATTCCCCATTTTTTCCCCCAATTTAAAATTTACCTTTTTTAAATTTTAATATTTTTTAATTTTCAAAAATTTTTTAAAAACAATAAAATTTAAACCCAAACAAAATTTTTTCCCCCCCCTTTATTTTACTTTTTTATTATTTTAATTTATTTTTATTTTAAAAAATTTAAAAAATTTATATTAAAAAATTCTTTTTTTTTTTTAAATTTTTTTTTTTTTTTTTTTTTAAACAAAAAATTTTTATAAAAATTTATTTTTTTGTTTCCCCTTTTTTTTTTAAAAATTTTTTTTTTAAATTTTTATTTTTTAAACCCTTTTTTTTCCCCCCTTTAAAATAAATTTTTTTTTTTTTTAAAATTTTTCAAAACCTTTTTTTTTTTTAATAAATTTTTTTTAAATTTTTTTTTTTTTTTTTTTAAAAACTTTTAAAAAAAATTTTAAAATTTTTTTTTAAAAAAAAAATCTTTTTTAAAAAAGATTTTTTAAAAAATTTTTTTTAAAAATTTTTTTAAAGGGTTTTACAATTTTTTTAAAATTAACAAATTTTTTTAAAAAAAATTTTTATGGGGTTTTTTTAAAAGGTAAAAAAATTTAAAAAAATAATATTAAAAAAATTTTTAAATTTTTTTAAAAAATCATTTAATTTTTATTTTTTCTATAAATTATATTTTTTAAAAATTTTTTTTTTTTTTTAAAAATTTTTAAAATTTAATTTTCATTTTTTTCCTAATTTTAAATACTTTTAAATTTTTTTACAATTTTCTTTTTCCAAAAAAAAATTTTTTTTAAAAAAATTTTTTTTTTTTTAAAAAAAAAAAAAAATTCAAAAATAACCCCCCAAAAAAAAATTTAAATTTTAAATTTTTTAATTTTAAAATTTAATTTAATTTTTTTTTTTTTTTTTTTTTTTTTTAAAAATTTTTTTTCGTTTTTTTTTTAAAAAAAATTTTTTTTAAAAAAAAAATTTTTTTTTTTAAAAAAAATTTATTTTTTTTTTAAAATTTTTTATAAAATTTTTAAAAAATTTTTTAAAAATTTAAAAAAAAAATTTTCAAATTAAAATTTTTTAAAAAAAAATTTTAATATTATAAAAAAAAAAAATATTTTTTTTTTAAATTTTATATTTTTTTTATTTTTTTTTTTTTTATAAAATTTTAAAATTTTATTGGGGGGAAAGGGGGGCCCCCGGATTTGCCCCAATTTTGGTTGGGGGGAAAGGGGCTTTTAAAAGGAATTCCTTTTTTTTCCCAAAAGGAAAAATTTTGGCAGGTTTGGGGGTTTTAAAAAGGGGGGAAAACCCCGGGGGGTTTGGGGAAACTGAAAAAAATTTTTTCCATAAAAAAATCCCCTTTTTAAAATTTTTGGGAAATTTTTTAAAAAAAATTTTTCCCCCCCTTTAAAAATTTTTTCCCCTTTTTTTTTTAAAAATTTTTTAAAAAAATTTTGTTTTTTAAAATTTTTTTAATTTTTAATTTTTTTTAATTATTTTTTTTTTTATAAAAATTTTTTTTTAAAGGGGAATTTCATTTTTCAAAAAAAAAAAAAAATTTTTTATAATTAATTAAAAATTTTAAAAATTTTTTTTTTAAAAAAAAATTTTATAATTTTATTTTAAAATTTAAAAAATTTAAAAATCTTTTTTTTTTGGGAATTTTTTAAATTTTCATTTTTTATCATAAAAAAAATTTTTAAAGGGGTAAAAAATTTTAAAAAGGGGTTTTTAAAGAACCTTTATTTTTTTAATAAATTTTCTTTAAAAACCTTTTTAAAAAAAAACCCCCCAAATTTAAAATTTATTTCTTTAATTTTTTTTTTTTCCCCCCTTTTTTCCCTTTTTTTTTATTTAATTAAAATTAAAAAAATAAAAAATTTTTTAAAAAAAAAAAAAAAAAAATTTTTTTTAAAATTATTTAAATTTTTTTTTTTAAAATTTTTAAATTAATATTTTAATTTTATAAAACACACAACAAAAAATTTTTTTTTAAAAAATTTTGGGGAAAACTAACCCAAAAAAAAAAGTTTTAATCCCTTGGGAAAAACCGTTTTCCAGGCAAACCCCCCCAAAAAAACCCCCCAAAAGCTAAAAAGGGGAAAAAAAGACCCTTAAAAAAAACCCCCGCCAAAAAGGAAGGGAAAAACCAAAAAAAATAAAATTTTATTAGAATAAAAAAAAATTTTAAACAAAAAAAACCCCTTTTACAAAAAAAGTTTGGGTTTTTTTAAAAATTTTTTTAAAATTTTTAATTTTATTTTTAATTTTTAAATTTAAAAAAAAAAAGGGGAAAAAAAAAAAATATATTTTTTAATTAATTATTAAAAAATTTTTTTTAAAAAAAAAAAAATTTTTCCAAAAAAAAAAAATTTAAAAAAAACCCCCCCAAAAAGAAAAACTTTAACCCCCCAAAAAATAAAAAATTTTTTTTTTTCCCCCCTAATTTTTTAATTTAAAAAAAAATTTTAAAAAAAAATTTTTAAAGTTTTTAAAAAAAAGGCCCCCCCCCTTTCCCAAAGGGCACCCAACGCCCCCGGGCGGCCCCCTCCCAAAACCAAAAACCCATTTCCCGAAAGGGGAAAAAAAAAGGGGCCCAAAAAAAAAAATTTTACGCCCCTTTTTCAAAATTTTTCCCAATTCCCGAAAACCCAAAATGAAAAAACACAAAAATTTAAAAAAAAGTTTCAAAAACCAACGGGCTTCCCGGGCCCCAAGGGGTTTTGGGGGTTTCCGGGTTTTTAAAAAAAAGGGGGGTTTTTTTTTAAACGGGCCAGGACCCAGGGGGTCATTCCCCCAATCCCCCCCATTCCCTTCCCCCCCAAAACTTTGTTTAAATTTTTCAAAAAAAAAAAAATTTTCCCCAAAAAGCCCCCAAAAAAAACCAACCAAAATAAAATTTTTTAAAAAAACCAAAAATTCCGGGGGGGGGTTTTTTTTTTGGGGGAAAAGGGGGGGGGCCAAATGGATTGCCCCCAAAGGGTTCCTCCGCCCCAAAGGCCCCAGCACCCCCCTTGATGCCACGGGCTCTCCCCCTTTCACCTTCCCCGGGAACCCTGGCCCCTCCCAGGGGCCCCCCGGGGGCCCCCCCAAACCCACCCCCGGGTCCCCCAAACGGAACCCCCCCCCCCCGCCAACCCCTTTTGGGGGCCCCTTTCCCAAAAAGGGTTTCCCAAACCCCAAAAACCCCTTTTTTAAAATCCCCCTAACCCCCCCGGCCCCCAAAAAGGGAAACCCCCCCGGGCCCCTGGGGTTTTGAAGTAAAGGGCCAAACCCCGGGGGCGTTGCCGGCCACCGAAATTTTCCCGCAGCACCCTTTAGAATTTTACCAAGCCCCCGGGGGGCCCCCCCTTTCCCTTTTCCCCTTGCCCATTTCCCCCCCCCTTTTCCAAACCAAAAAAAGGGGTGCCCCCTTTTTTCCCGCCCTCAACTCGGCCCCCAAATCCCCCGGGGCCCGGAAACCCCCCGGGGGGTTTTAAACCCGCTGGGGCCCCCCCCAAGGGGTTTCGGCCACTTTCCCTTATTTCCCTTCCCCCCCCCGGGGCCCCGGGGCCCCAGGGGGCCCGGGGCGGGGCCCCCCAAACTTAAACTTTCTCGCCCCTGGGTCCTGGGGAGGTTGGGCGGGGTAATGGCTGGCACCCAGAGGGTACTCCTGTCCAAACCTGGCTCATGGTCCCCCATGAGTCTGCTGCATCGCCCCACGTCAAGCTCGCCCATCTGGGCAGCTCTCCCACGTTATCGCCTACTGGGTAACGTCTTCCTTTTACTGGCCCAGGAGTAGCTTCCTGGCCATGGTAACGCCCAGCCGTGCGCAAGCCCGAGAATCAGGCAACGCCCCCACCACCAACTCCTGCCCCCGACACTCTCTGGAGCTCCCTTCCTCACAAGTGCCCTTTGCACAGCTGGCACCTTCGGGCCTTATCGGAGAAGTTCCTACCACACTGTAACAACCCCCTGTCCAACAAGGCTCCGCCCAACCGCTACGCCATCAGCCAGCTGCAGGTTTTGAATGGGCTCCACGAGGCCCTCTCTCCACGCATCACTTTGACAGTCGACACCGGATTCTAGACTCTGTCCTGGGGGCAAGGTGCAGTCGCTCACCCGTAACTACCTCTGCAAAAGCCAACCTCTGGAAGCAAGGGCACATCTTCACCGGCACCCTCACCAGCTTCCGTCCAAGGTCGACACACGCCTTACTCTGCGTCAGGTAGTAAAGGCCAGCAAGCAGTGCTCGTCCAGATGGCCAATACACGGCAGCCGCTGCAACCTGCTGCCCACGCCAATACGAGCCTCCACTGGCCCGTGTGAGCTGCACACAATGCCCCGTGACACCCCACAGTCTCTGTGGTGCGTCTGGACGTCGCATAGTGGCCAACGTATCAGGCCGCACTCGGGTCTTCTCAGCCCCCGTGTCCACTGTCAGCCTGCTTCCCCTCTACTGAGCCCTCCCCCTGCCATCGGCTGGTTCGACGGCAGCTTACCCAAGTCGGGGCCCGGGAACCCAGGACGGCGGGTTTCGGCCCCTTCTCCAGCTGTCCGAGTTTTCCGCCTGTACCACTTCCTTAGCCTTTGGACAGCACTCGGATGGTGACCATACCTCCACAGTTTCCCTTTCAGCACTGCTGGAAGGGATCGAATCCGTCCGGTTGAGAGGACGTGTTCTCCGCTCCCTCTGACACGACTACGTCTGTGCCCTACCTCTCCGCAGCCCCAACACAAACCTTGGAAAGTGCTCGGCTCACCTTCCTCAATGCTACCTTCTCCACTTTAGCCTTCCGGCCCCGGAGGGCACGGCGGGGCTGAGCAGTGGCCCTAGGCCACTGTTGCCTTCAGGAAGGCCTCGAACTCCAAGGGCCCTCCAGCGCCACCTGCAGGTCCTCAGGGTGTGCCCGCTTTACGTAGATTTGCACTGCTGGTCCTGCAAAGCTCAACAAAGAAATCGCGGGCCAGGACCACAATCATCTCTTCCGCAGCCGCAGGGTAAAGACCTCCTTACCAGCGCCTCCACCATCCTGCGCCAGCTGGGACAGTGTTTCCACGCTCACGGTAATGGCCGATATACCTCGGCTGGTGGTGGTGCCCGAAACGGCGTTTCAAAGCCTCGCCACGTGGTGGGAAGAGGCATGTTGGGATGGCGGCAGATGCCCCACACTTCCACCGCGGGGCCCCTTAGCGCGTTACCAGCTGGCAGGCCCTTTTCTTCCTGGCTCCAGCCCTGGGCAGATGCCAGCATTTCAAATTGGGCGACATTGCCTCCCAGGCCCCCTTCCCGTCGTAAATCAGCTGGCTAAAGCCTCACAGAATGTCTGGAGGCCAGGGCTGCGGGTGGAGAACGCGTGCCGTGAACTAACACCCCGGGGGGGAGGAAGGGGGTGAGGGAGGCAACGAGGCGGGTTGACCGGGTCCGAGTTTTTCCGCCACCTATACCCAAGGGAGCGGGTTCCGATGGGGCCCCAGCCTTCTGCAGCGACCATGGCTCCCCCGGGGGGCCCCGGGG
>NW_023648828.1:0-6650 GCF_015228065.2 Penaeus monodon | reverse complement strand
GGGTTCCCTTTATATATAATTTTTAAATATAAAATTATTATACTATTTTCAATTATAAAATTAATATATGTATATATATATACAATTTACAAATATGTATATATATACATACATACATACATACATGCATATATATTTTTATGCTCAGTGTGATGCGAAGCGATGCGATAGTCTAGATAGAGGTAAGAGTCATGGTCCACTGGCGTGCATACCAACTCTTTTCCCCTCAGCCTTGCCAGTCCTCCTTCCCAGAAAAACCCATGGCAATGTCTCTTATAAATGGAATTTGCGGGGGAGGAGTTCTGCCCTCCCACCAGCAAGTGAAGCAGGTTGTGGGTCCCTTTGGGAGGGTAAAATGTTCGGGCTCAGGAGGGGAGGGGAGAGTTACATGCTCACCTGCACCCTGGCAGGTGTTAACCAAGTATGAGAACTGAGGGACAAAGCAAGGGAACCGCACAGGTGGACGTTGGGCCCTATAGCCTGCCACCCCTTTTATATGGAAAAGCGTCGGTGGGGGGGGCAGAGGTGGCATCCACCCGGAGCGACTTCCCGAGGCTGAACCTCAGGCGAGCTATTCAGGTAGGAGCTTGGAACATCTGGTCCTTGTGGCAGGATGAGCAGTTATCCCTTGCTATCAAAAGAAGTGGGGTGGCTACCTTCTTGGAGGTGAGAAGCCCTTTGGGCAGCAGTACAGTCAGTATGGGTGGATAAACCTACTGCTGGGCCGGGGGCAATAGTAACCATCTCCAGGGAGTAACCTTCTCCAGCCGACTTAAAAACCGTTGGTAGTAGAGGTAACCCGTTGATAAGTGATTATGGCTTTGAGACTGAAGCATGCATTTGGCTTTGTGTCTATTCTTGCTGTGTATGCTCTTGCCGAGATTTGGTAAAACCGATGTGAAAAAGGCATTCTATCCCAAAATTCACATCTATACAGATAAATGTCCAGTTGAGACATTTGCATTTTACTGGACGATTTCAATAGCGAGAATAGCCTTTTCGGGACTTTGCTCATTTCGGCTCCCGGTTTCAGCAATACAATCTGCATCACTAGACATGGTATAGCAATATAGGGAATGTGGCCAAGGTGATCGACCACATTCTTGACAGTACTAGTTGGAAGAATTGCAGGGTTTACTGGGAGTGCTGAGTAATGTGGCACATACCATTTGAGCTTGTGGCTTACCCTAAGGGTACACTTCAAAAAATCCCGGGCTCTCCATTTATCCCCTCTTGGGTGTTTCACTTAGACACACGAGGGAGGAGGAGTTTACCCGGAGGTTCCCCACGGCAGTCCCGACCGAGAACCTGACAGTCCCAGTAGTTCTGTTTGGGAGACCTTTAATTAAGTGCAAAACCACAGGAGTCCATCGGTTTAAGTGACGCACTGGAGGCCACGGATTGAGAATTCTGGCTCCTGGTTTCAGCACTCCAATCCAATATTAGTTTTGCAAGAATATAAAGCTGGTACTGAAAGGGCCCTTGCAGAGTGTAGTGGAGGCCTGTCAAAAATCCTACCGTTAAATCAGGAGTGAGGCAAGGCTGTGTTTTTGGCACCAAACACTTTTCAAACACTTGATATGGGCACAAACTACTATCCAAAGTCTTCGTGGAGCCCACTCTGGGCAATGTCAGGGTCACCGACCTCGACTTTTTGCCGACGATGTTGCTATCTTATTTGAGGCTCTGGAATCACTGGTGGAATAATATAAATATAAAATATATATATATAATATATATATTATATATATATATATATATTTTAACATACATATACACATACATACATACATACATACATACATACATACATACATACATACACATGTTTTATACGTGTATATATATATATATATATATATATATATATAATATATATATATATATATAAAACATATATATGTGTACGCACACACACACACACACACACACAACACACACACCACACACAAACCACACCACACACACACCCCACACCCCACACACACCACACACACACACACACACACATACACTATATATATTTCAAATCCCCTGCCCTGTCTTTCACCACCTTATAGTTTTTTTACTTGGACAAAAATGAGGGAGAGGGAGTGTGAAAAAGCTTGCGGGGGCTATCTTTGATCGCTTCACAGTGTGTATATATATATATGTATGAATACATCACCTTCCAAAAGCCATCCACTGACCTCAGGGGGCTGAGGGGCAGGAGTTGGTACGAAGGCAGGACTGGGGCTTAGATCCTGCACAGGCCCAGCATAGGCCCGTAAGGTATCCGGTTTCCACAGGTGGCCACAGGGAGGCACTTTTAGAATTCTTGATGGTTCTACTCGTGTGTTTATTTATTAATAAAAAATGTGTGTGTGTGTTTATGTTGTATGTGTATGTTTATGTATATGTATATGTATTACCATGTATATGTATTAATGGATATAGATCTATATATGTATGTATATATAAGTTTATACTTACATAGATACACATATCTACATATCAATCTATCTATTTATTTATTTTTCTATCTTTCTACATACACACACACACACCCCCACACACACCCCCACCCACCCCCCCCCACAAAACCACACACACACACACAAAACATATATAATATATATATATATATATTAACATATTATATATATATATATATATTTATATATATATATATATATATATATATATTGGGTGTGTGTGGTGGTGTGTGTGGTGTGTGTGTGGTATTTTTTTTCAGATAATATAAATATTCATATATATAATATATAATAAAATTATATATATATTATATTTTTACACCACACACCACACACACACACACACACAACACACACACAACACACCACACCCCACACAAACACACACACAAAAACCAACACAAAACTATATATAGATAGATAGAAGATAGATAGATAATAAATATATTTTGTGTATATAATACATGTAAAGGCCTTTCTGTCGGGGGGACAGCTCGAAATCATCGTTCAAGCAGTGGATGGCGGGCTTCGGGCCTATTAACATCCCTGTGAGGAGACTTATTGTCCCATTCCCCAGGTACCCATCCTTTATTAATAGGGTGTGGTTATGGTGTTCTTGACTTCTTTGAATGCATACAGACATAACAAAAGCAAGACGATATTAAACTCCGCAAAATAAGTATGACCTGGCTTATTCGCCACTCACTGATTCGAAGGCTTCGAAAACTCAAGGAGGGAAAATCGGGGAAACAACAATTACAAATTTTTATTTATATATATTAATAGGTTTGGCAGCAACAGAGTGTAGTCGTTTTTTGGTTGCGTGGGCGGAAAAATTTAAACTCCAGCGTGTTTGAGCGCCGCCCCCTGGATTACCCAGGTTCGGATCAGAATTCGGGACCAGGTATCAAGAGTGTCAAGGGGCAGGTAGGGTATTAGTGTGTAGGGTGGGGGTAGGCAATGAGGACCCTAAGCTTATAGACCCTGGTGCACGCGGATTTTTTTTTTTTCGGAGGTTTAGTAGGATGGATGACGTACTGAGGTGTGTGGCTTTTTGTTCGATTATTTTTATTTTTTTTATTATTTTTTTTTAAGTATGAAGGGAAATTTAAAAATCAAAATTTTCACCAGGTTGTTGGATATGTAAGGAGTAATATGAGATTTTTTCAAGATCGTAGCTCCTTGTTTTTTTTTTGGGAAAAAGAGCGTTTTTTTTTTCGCTTTTTTTTTTTGCGCTTTTATCTATTGCCCCCGATCACAACGAAAATTTCAGAATACATTTTTTGAATTACCTGTTTGAAAAAAAAAATGAGATCGACATTCAAAACAAGGGAGATGGCGATTAGGCGGCCCCCCCCCGAAACGATGCAGAGAGGTTTTTGTTCGGTATTACAGTGGTTCCTGGTGATCCGAGGGCGCGGGGGGTGTGGGGGTGCCGGGTACCGGGGGTTTGTGGCAGAGGTTTTTCGCAGGGTGCAAATTTCCCAGTAGCGAGGAGGGTCAAGTCTCTTCAAAGCTAAAAATATAAGTGTCCCAGGCCAAAAAAGGGGGCAAAGGGAGATGATGATAACGTTTTGCAATCCCCCTTACTAAATTGCAAGAAAAATAAGAGAATAATAAGAACAATTGTCAAAGAAGGGAAAACGTGTCCAAATAAGGTATTAATTTCTTAGCGAGTTCAATAAGGTACCATCATTTTTGAAGAGAGAAAATTTTGAATAAAAATTTTCAAGAATAGGAAGTATATATGCTTGGAACACGTAGGCCCCCGGGGGGCCCTGATTTTTAATTCTAACATGCGCGTTCGGCGTTTTCAATCTTTTATGAGGTAAGTGTGCGGCGGGCCGGGGGACCCCTTCGTTTTACGGAGACCCGGGTTTAAAATTAATTTTGCGATGAAAAATAAAAACAGTGCGCGTTCGGCGCCTCAATCGTATGAGGGGAATTCTCGGTGGGGGGGGGCAAGGGTTCCTTCGTTTACGGCCCATGAGCCCGGCTTAAAATTAATTGCGGAAATTTTATAACCGAGAACCCCTATATAAAGCTGGCCACATTACTGAGGACAAGATATCAAACTCGAGAGGAGCGTAAAAAAGTTTTTTTGGGTTTTTCATTTTATCAGTCATAGGGATGGCAATAGAAAAAAATACACAATTTAGAGTAAATTCCGAGTAAGGGGGGAGGTAGGTAGATAAGAGGATAGCAGGTTTTAAAATCTATGTGTGAAAGAGCGCAATTCCCCCGGAAAAGTTGGAAAAACAGTGATTAAAAAAAAAAATATAGTGATAACAGAATAAAAACAAACGCAAGAAGTAATGAAGTGATTACAAAATAGGAATAACTTTAAAAGAAAAAAAAAACTGATAACTTTTTTAATTCGCCCACAAAAAAAACATAAAATGATATGATGAAAGCGCCAAAAAATAACAAAAATTTTAAAAAAAAAACCAAAGGGTTTACTCATTTGTTTCTGAGAGAAATGATTATGCTAAATTTGTGCGATCTGAGGATAAAGATGAAAAAAAACAGAAAAACTAAGACTAAATCAATTACAGGGATGGTTAGGGCTGGGGAATGGGTGTGAAGTGAGGTGCGTTCACTTTAAAGGACGGTTAACGACCAACTATTTTTGTTGGAATCCAAGATTTTTTGGATCGCAGCATCAAAACAAATCGGTCCCGCAGTCCCTATATGACGAAGGAAGACGGGGCTTCCTCTTCGAAAAAATATGGCGCTTTTTTTTTGTTGCCTTCAAATGAGGATACAAGATATATTGCATTTTTTTCTTTTTTTTCTTTTAATAATGATTAATTAAAATATATAATATATGATAATTTACAATTAAATTAATAATTGTAATTTTTTTTATAAAATATTGTTAAAATTTATAAGCAAAAAATATAAGTAGGGCTAAGAAAGTATACTTAGGACTTCAACGAGTAGCTTTTTTTCCCGGAACAGATGGATCGACGGGGTTGCCATCGCTTCGGACAGTAGGCCCAAAAAAAAAAAAGTGGAAGAACCAACGGGGGCAAATCCCACTCAAAATGAAAAAATTTTTTTGAACGAGGCCGTGTAACCCACCTTTTTGGTTTTATCTCAGTGTTGATTTTTATTTAAAAAAAAAAATTTGGTTTTAAGGGGGAAGTTTTTAGTATAAAGTTTTTTAGTGTGCGTTCGTAGAGTGGCGTGACTTGAATTTGAAGAAGGGAACTTTTACAAAGGGGGGGGGGGGTATGGGAGGGCAATAGTTACTCTGGCACTAATAGGTACATTTTCTTTTAATAGTGACGAGGAAGTGTTGGTGGTGGTAGGTAGAACTGCACTTCACGCTGTGCTGACGAGGGTTCGCAAAGACTTGGCGAAGTAGGTGAGCCGGTTTTCGAGTGTGGCGGGTAGAGTGCGGGGGATACATCTTCAGCGACTTTGTCAGGAGGGGGCACAGGCACAGGAGAGCTTGTGGTAATCACAAAAGGCACGGCGAGGAGCATGGGGAGGGCATTTTCGTCGGCGTTGTTGGGGGTTTCTTAACCACCCCTGCCATCAGATGTAAGCGAGTGACCACCGAAGCCCCCCAGAGTAAAGCGAGAGACCCTTTCAAGCCCAGGAATATGAGGACCGTAGATGGGGAAAACACCCCCATCACCAGAAGGTGAGCGAGACGAAAAAGATGACCCTTTGGGGGCGTCAGTGAAAGGGGCTTAGCTTGTGGTTTATTCTTGAAGACAGTATGAGACCCCAAAAGTCCCCGGGGTGGGGACGAGAAATGGTGGGCGGGACCCTGTGGGGGCGCTGGGTGTCTGCCGTGTATTTTTCCCTTGCCTTACGGACTGTCCTTTATGGGCGGTTCCCCTTCGAGGGCGGATGTTTTTTTTTTCTCTGTGCGAAAAGGAAAGCTGGCGACACGCGTCCCCCGCCCAAGGAGAAGGGCAGCTGCTTTTGGCGGGGGGTTGTGAAGTTTGTACACCCGGTCTTTTCTACGTATTGTTTGACAAAATATATATATAAAATATATATATATATAATATTATATAAATATATATATAAAATAATATTATAAAATAATTTAAAAAAACATGTCGGTTTTTTATACTGTGGCGCCCAACTCTCAGAAAAAAAGAGTCAAACCTTTTAAAAAGTATAACAACCCTTGTTTTACCATTGTATTTAAAGGAT
>NW_023648827.1:0-33485 GCF_015228065.2 Penaeus monodon | reverse complement strand
AATTGCAAAAATAATTATTATAAACAGTAATAATACAGTAATAACTCCTAATTAAGATATGATATACATAATTATTATAAAATTCGGTATTAATTGTTATTATTATTGTTATTACTATTATTACTGTTGTGGTTATTAGTAATTATTGCAAAATATATACTATACTCCATAATTGCAATAATAATGATACATTGACAAATTTCATAACATTTGATATTATTAAAATTATAATTAATTATTATTATTATTATTCTTATTATTATTATTATTATTATTTTATATTCTTATTATTCTTTATTATTATTTTTACTATTATCTTAATTATTAAGTATCATTGGCCAAAAAATCTATTATATCATTAATAATTAATTGCAACCAATATACTATAACTCCATCTTGCAATAATAAATGATAACAATTGCAATAATGTGATAATATTCAATAATGAATGATACTGAGATGATAATGATGATAAATGATGATGATAACGATAATATGATGATAATCATGATACGATGATAATATAAGATAATTGTGTCCATAATAATATAAAAAAGTATAAGAAAAACATTCCCAAAGTCGAAAAAGCGGCAAAACTAGCGAAATATAGCCTTTTGAGAGTATACTCCAAAAGACGTTTTTTTCGATTTCTTTTGGTGATTTCGGCAATTGATTTAGGGTAATCATGATAATAATTCCAGAATTGTATTAATCATAACACTATGATGAAAGTGAGAATAAAGAGAATTTTTGATAACATTTGAATATTATTAAAATTATTATTATTTTTATTATTTTATTATTGTCTTATTAGTATTATTATTATTATTATTACTATTATTATTAGTAATTGTTATAATATTATTGACTATTATTATTCTTATTATTACTATTATCTTAATTATAGTATCATTGCCAAAAAATCTATTATATCTGTAAATAAAATAACAATAATAAATAAAAGTAAAATATAGTAATAATGCTAAGTGGTTTATAAATATTGTTATTAGTATTATTATTGTTATTATTATCATTATTATTATTTGTACTGGTAGTATAATTGCAAAAATAATTATTATAACAGTAATAATTACAGTAATAACGATACTAATTAAGATATGATATAAATAATTATTATAAAATCGTATTATTGTTATTATTATTGGTTATTACGATTACTATTGTTGTGGTTATTAGTATTATTGCAAAAAATTATACTATAACTCCAATAATTGCAATAATAATATACACTTGCAATAATGCTGACTAATAATTGCAATAATGATGATAATGATGATTGATAATGATGATAATGATGATAATTGATGATGATAACGATAATAATGATGATGAATCATGATAACATGATGATAATAAGAGGAATTGTGTCCATATATAATTATAAAAAAAAAAAAAGGTATAAAGAAAAACATTCCCAAAAGTCGAAAAAGCGGCAAAATCTAGCGAAATATAGCCTTTTGAGAGTAATACTCCAAAATGCGTTTTGTTTTTTTTTCGATTTCTTTGGTGATTTCGGCAATTATTAGGGTACTAATGATAATAATTACCAGATTGTATTAATCATAACATAATATGATAAAAGTGAGAATAAAGAGAATTTTGATACCATTTGAATATTTATTAAATTATTATTATTATTATTATTATTATTATTATTATTATTATTAGTATTATTATTATTATTTATTATTATTATTATTATATTATTACTTTATCTTAATTATTAGTATCATTTGCCCAAAAATCTATATATCTGTTATAATAACATAATAAGTAATAAGTATATGTATAATAATAATAATTCTAGTGGTTTATAATATTTGTTATTAGTATTATTATTGTTATGTATTAAATCATGTGTGAGTGGTTATAGATGGTGCAATATATTGTGTAGTACTGTGGTAGTATGCAATGATTGCAAATAAGTATTAGTCATGTATCCGATAAATCGATATAATGTGACACATGTGTAATTAGACGATCGTTCATAGGTATGTTAACGATGTACGCGTATGGTACACTAATGGGATGAGTGCGAACACGGGTGTTGGATGGGGGAGGGGCGGGTACAGAAGCTCCGCTTTGCGGACTTGTGTGGGGGTTTATTCATCGGTTGTTAGTTAGTTAGGTATCTAGGTAGTATAGGTTGTGTGTGTAGGATGTGTGTATGATGTGTATCTGTAATTTGCAACATGTGTGGCAAACGGGGGTAATCGGGGCGTGGGGGAGACCGGTGGTTGGGTAGGGGCGTTGTGTGGGTGTCCAATAAACTGCAGTGTCAGACGCAAATGTCTGTGTGGCGGAGATGATATCTCATAGACTAGTGCCATATCTCAGGTGTGGATTGACTCAAGAACTAGGGGACTGCGGCTTCTGGGTCTGTGATTGCAGGTGCATCTAGGTATGGTACATCAGGAGGACAAGACATATCCTAAGCATAATGACATTCCGACAAGTGACAACATACTAAGGGATACAGTGTATGTTAGGTAGATTGGGGATGTGTGTGTGCAAATGTTTGAGTGTATTGTGAATACTAGGAGTCAATAGGCAAGTAAGCTATAGGCGCAGGTGTGGTATGATATAATGCTGTGTGAGACGTATGGAGGGTGAGTGGTGAGGGCCTCGGTGAGAATATGGATAGATTGGTATCAGGTATGTGTACAGGAGTAATCCTGTGAGAGCAAGTACAAAGACCATGCGCCAAAACGCGTCACGCAAACAGCCGGCAAGTAGAGGGCCTGCGAAAATAATATAGCCTTTTGAGAGTGTTGTGCCGTGCGCAAATACTGTAGACGTTTTACTTGCGGCGCGTGTTGTATCTTTGGGGGTGTGAGGGTCATCCGTGGGCTAATGAGGCTTGCTAGTGGTTGAGAGTAATGAGTAATAATATCGTACATACGCAGAGGTGGATGGCAACAGTGTGGACTATGCAAATAGGTCCCGGAATGGTAACACATGATGAGTGTGCATTATGTACACGAATATGGGTGACTAATTCAGGGAGCCGGAGGCACAGGGGGCGAAGTGGGTGAACGTTGCAGACGAGACAATGGTCTGTGTGGTATACAAGTGTATGTATGGATGTGTGGTGTTGTTGCCATTGTGTAGTGTTGGAGTCGTAGATTGAGGAGGAGTGGTCGGATTATTATTAATTATGTATCGGTACAGTTGGTGTGTGTGAGTGGAGTAGTGACACATTATTGTAGGGTATATAATGATGGATGGCGGAAGGGGTGTATTAACTAGTATCTTAATGTATTAGTACGTTTGCCAAAAAAGCTATTCTGTATAAACATAATTAATATAAGTATCATTAGTATAATAGATAATAATGCTAGTGGTTATACATATTGTTATTAGTATGATGATTGTTATTATTATCATTATTATTATTTGTAACTGGTAGTATAATTGCAAAATATTTTATAGACATTAATATTACAGTAATACGATACGAATTAAGATAGATGATATAAATCAATTATTATAAAATCGTTAGTTATGTTATTATATTGTTTCTTTACTATATATTATTTGTTTGTGGTTTATTAGTTTAATTATTGCAAAAATATATACTATACTCCAATAATTGCAATAATAATGATAACAATTGCAATAAATGAGTGATAATAAGTGCAATAATGATGATAATGTTATATATGATGCTAATGATAGATACGATAATAATGATGATAATCATGAGAAGGATGATGAGTAATAAGAGGATTGTGTCCATATATAATATAAAAAGTATAAGAAAAAACTTTCCCAAAAGTCGAAAAGCGGCAAATCTAGCGAAAATAGCCTTTTGAGAGTATACTCCAAAATTGACGTTTTTTCCGATTTCTTTGGTGATTTCGCAATCTTAGGGTAATACTGATAATAATTACCAGAATTGTATTAATCATAACAATAATGATGAATAAAATGTGAGATAAGAGAATTTTGATAACATTTGAATATTATTACAATATTATTATTATCATTATTATTATTATTATATTAATTTTATTATTATTAATTATTATTATTATTATTATTATCTTTACTATTATCTTAATTATTAGTATCATTGCCAAAAGATCTATTAACTATAATAATAACAATAATAATATAAGTATAAGTATAATAGTACTACTGCCTAGTGGTTAGAATATTTGTTATTAGTATTATTATTGTTATTATTTATTATTATTTATTATTTGTACTGAGTACAGTATAATTGCAAAAATTTATTATAACAATAATAATTACCAGTAATAAACGATACTAATTAAGATAATGATATAAATAATTATTAAATATAAAGATCGTTATTATTGTTATTATTATTATATTATTGTTATTACTACTATTAGTTTTGTGTTATTAGTATGATTGCCAAAATATATACTATACCTCCATAATTGCAAATAATAAAATGATACAATTTGCAATAATGTGATAATAATTGCAATAATGATGATAATGATTGATGATAATGATGATAAATGATGATAATATGATTGATAACGATAATAAATGATAATACTCATGATAACGATGATGATAATAAGAGGAATTGTTCTCATATATATATAAAAAAGTATACGAAAACATTCCTAAAAAGTCGAAAAGCGGCAAAATGCTAGCGAAATTAGCCTTTTGGAGTATACTCCAAATACGTTTTTTTTCGATTTCTTTGGTGATTTTCGGCAATTATGTGGTGAAATAAACGTGAGTTATATTACAGAATTGTATTACTCATGAACAATAATGATTGATAAAAGTGTAGAATAAGAGAATTTTGATAACATTTTGAATATTAATTCAAATATTATTCTTATTATTATTTTATTATTTTATTATTTTTTATTGATTATTATTTTAGTATTACTATTATCTTAATTATTAGTAGCATTGCCTAAAAAGCTATTAGAATCTTAAAATAACAATAATAATAATAAATAATATAAGTATAATAATAATAATCTATCGTTTAATATTGTTATTATATTATTATTGTTTATATATTAATCATTATTATTATTTGTAGCTGTAGTATAATTGCAAAAAATTAAATTTAGTATAACAGTAATAATTACGTAATACGATACTAATTAAGATATGAAATAAATAATTCTTATAACATCGTTTATTTATTGTTATATTATTGTTATTACTATTATTATTGTTGTGTTTATTAGTATTATTGCAAAAATATATACTAAACTCCAATAATTGCAATAATAAATGATAACAATTTTTTTGTTTTTTTTTTTGCAATACTGAATGATAATAAATTGCAATAATGATGATAATGCTGATGAATAATGATATAATGTGATAATTATGATGATAAGATAATAATGTGATAATCATGATCACGATGACTGATAATAAGAGGAATTGTGTCCATATATAATATAAAAAGGTATAAGAAAAACCTTCCCAAAAGTCGAAAAAAGCGGCAAAATCCCTCAGCGAAATATAGCCTTTTGAGAGTATTCTCCAAAATGACGTTTTTCGATTCTTGGTGATTTCGGTAATTATTAGGGTAATAATTGATAATAATTACCAGAATTTTATTAATCAACAATAATGGATGAAAAAGTGAGAATAAAGAGTCATTTTGATAACATTTGAATATTATTAAAATTATTATTTTATTAACATTATTATGTATTATTATTCATACATTATTATTATTATTATTAGTTACTATTTTCTAATTATTAGTATCATTTGACAAAATAATCTATATATAATACACAATAATATAATAAGTATAAGGTAATATGATAATATAATGCTAGGTGTTATAATATTGTTATTTAGTATTATTATTGTTATTATTATCATTATTATTATGTTGTAAACTGGTATATAATTCAAAAATAATTATTATAACAGTATAATTACAGTAATAACGATACTACATTAAGATATGATATAAATATTATTATAAAATCGTTATTATTTGTTATTTTATTTGTTTATTACTATTATTATTGTTGTGTTTGATTATGTATTATTGCAAAAATATATACTATAAACTCACTAATTGTAATATAATGATAAAATTGCAATAATGATGATAATAATTGCAATAATGTATGATATGATGATGATAATGATGCATTAATGATGATATGATGATGATAACGATAATAATGATGATAATCATGATTAACGATGATGATAATAAGAGAATTTGTGTTCCCTTAATATAATATAAAAAAGGTATAAGAAAAACATTCCCAAAAGTCGAAAAATCTCTCGCGCAGCAAAATCTATGCGGAAATATAGCCTTTTGAGATTTACTCCACAAATGACGTTTTTTTTTTCGATTTCTTGGTGATTTCGGCAATTAATTAGGGTAATAATGATAATAATACCAGAATTGTAATTAATCATAACAATAGATGATGATAAAACAACAACGTGAGACTAAAGAGAATTTTGAATAACATTTTGAATATTATTAAATTATTATTATTATTATCATTATTATTATTTATTATTTTATTTTATTATTATTTTATTATTATTATTATTACTATTATCTTAATTATTAGTATATTCCAAAAAAATTATTATAACTGTAATAAAACAATATAATATTAAGTATAAGTTAATAATGATAATGCTAGTGGTTATAATATTGTTATTAGTATTATTATTGTTATTATTTTTCATTATTATTATTTTACAGGTAGTATATTGCAAAATAATTATTATAACAGTAATAATTAGTATAACGATACTAATAAGATAATGATATAAATAATTATATAAAATCGTATTATTGTTATTAATTGTTTTACTATTATTATTGTTGTGTATTAGTTATTATTGCAGAAATAAAATAATTTATATAACTCCAATAATTGCAATGAAATGATAAACAATTGCAATAATGATTAAAATAATGCAATAATTGTGATATATGTATTAATGATGATATGATGATAATGATGATGATAACGTAAAAATGATGATAATCATGATAACGATGATGATAATAAGAAATTGTCATATATAATTAAAAAGGTATAAGAAAAACATTCCCAAAAAGTCGAAAAAGCGGCAAAATCTAGCGAAGTATAGCCTTGAGAGTATACTCCAAAATGACGTTTTTCGATTTCTTTGGTGATTTCGGCAATTATTAGGTTTAATAAGTAAAATTACCAAATTGTATTAATCATAACAATATGAGATAAAAGTGAGAATAAAGAGAATTTGATAACATTTGAATATTATTAAAATTATTAGTATTAATTATATTATTAATTATTATTATTATTATATATATTACTATTATCTTAATTATTAGTATCATTGCAAAAATTATATATCTTAAAAATAACAATATAATAATAATTATAAGTATTATAATAATAATGCTAGTGGTTATAATATTATATTATAGTATTATTAGTTATTATTATCATTATTATTATTGTATGGTAGTATAATTGCAAAAATAATTATTATAACAGAAAATAATTACAGTAATAACGATACTATTAAATAATGATATAAATAATTATTAAAAAATCTTTATTTGTTATTATTACTGTTATTATTTTTATTATTGTGTTTATTAGTATTGATTGAAATATTACTATACTCCAATAATTGCAATATAATAATAATTGCAATAATGATGATAATAATTGCAATAATGATGATAATGATGATGATAATGATGATAATGATAATGATGTGATAAAGATAATAAATGAGATAATATATGAATGATATAAGAGAATTATGTCAAATAATAAAAAATGTATAAAAAAATAAAAGTAAAGCAAACGCGAAAATTAGCGAAATAGCCGAAATAAGTTTAGAGTTATCCAAAATGAGTGTTTTTCGATTTTTTTGGTGATTTCGGCAATTATTAGGGAAAAATAATAATAATTACCAGAATTTTTTTAATCATAAAAAATATGATGATAAAAATGGGGAATAAAAAGAATTTGAAACATTTGAAATTATTAAAAAATTTTATTATATTATTATTTTATTATTATTTTTATTATTATATTACTATTATCTTAATTTTTAGATCATTGCCAAAAAACTTTTTTAAATTTTAATAATAACAAAAAAATAATAAAAGTATAAAATATAATAAAAATAATGGAGTGGTTTTAATATTGGTTTTTAGTAATTATTGTTATTATTTTCATTTTTATTTTTTTACTGGTAAATATAATTGCAAAAAAATTTTTTAAAAAGTAATTTAAATTTCAAATAATAACGATACTAATTAAGATAATGAATAAAAATTTTAAAAAATTTTAAAATCGGTATTATTGTTATTATTAAATTTTTATTAGTTTAAAATTGGGTTTTTGGTTTTTATTTATTGCAAAAAAAATTTTTATATAACCCCAATAATTGCCAAAAATAATGATAAACAAATTTCAATTTAAATTTTGTAATAATTGCAAAAAATGGGTGAAATGATGATGAAATGATGATAAAGATGATAATGATGATGAAAAAAGATAAAAATGATGATAATGATTTTAACGAAAGATTAAATAAACGGAATTGGGGTCCATATATAATATAAAAAAAAAGGGATGAGAAAAACATTCCCAAAAATCGAAAAAGCGGCAAAATCTAGCGAAATATAGCCCTTTTAAAAGTATACCCAAAATGACGGTTTTTTTTTATTTTTTTGGGGATTTCGGGGAATTTTTAGGGTAATAATGATAATAATTACCAGAATTGATTAATCATAACAATAAAAGATGTAAAAAATGAAAAATAAAGGCTTTTTATAAAAATTTTAATATTATTTAAAAAATTATTATTATTATTATTATTTTTTTTTAAATTTTTTATTATTATTATATTAAATTTTTATTTTATTATTATTTATTATTTCTATTATCCTTTAAATTTTTAAAATATTTCCAAAAAAAAACTTTATAACTGTAATAATTTAAAAATAATAAAATAAAAAAATTTAAATATAAAATAATAATGTAAAAGGTTTTTAAAATTGGGGATTAAATATTATTATTGTTATTATTATATTATTATTATTTATGTATAATTGCAAAAATAATTATTATATACAGTATAATTACTAGAATAACGATCCTAATTAAGATAATGATAGTAAAATATATAATTATAAAATCGTTATTATTGTCTATATTATTTATTACTATTCTTATTGTTGTGTTCTAGATTCATTGCCAAAATAATACTATAACTCCAATAATTTGAAATAATAATGATAACAATTGCAATAAGGATGATAATAATTGCAATAATATGATTAATGATGAATGATAATGATGATAATGGATGATACTGATGATAATAACGTATAATGCTGATAAATCATGGATAACGAGATGATAATAAGAGGAATGGTCCATATATCAATATAAAAAAGGTATAAGAAAAACATCCCAAAGTCGACAAAAATGAGCGGCAAATCTGCGAAATATAGCCTTTTGAGAGTATAATCCAAAATGACGTTTTTTTCGATTTCTTTGGTGATGTCGGCAATATTAGGGTAATAATGATAATAATTACCAGAATTGTATTAATCATAACAATATATGAGAATAAACGTGAGAATCAAGCAGAAATTTTGATAAAATTGAATATTATTAAAATATTATTATATTATATTATTTTATTATTATTATTATTATTATTATTATTTATTAGTATGATTATTATTTATATTATTACTATTATTAATGTATTAGTATAATTGCCAACAATCTATATATCTGTAATAATAACAATAATAATAATAAGTATAAGGTAAATAAAAAATAATAGCTAGAGGTTATAATATGTTATTAGTATTATGATTGTTATTATTATCAGATTATATTTTGTAACTTGGTAGTAATAATTGCAAAATAATTATTAAACAGTAATAAATACAGTAATAAACGAAGCATAATTAAGATAATGATATAAATAATTATTAGTAAAATCGTTATTATGTATTATTATTGTTCACTACTATGATTATTGTTTGGTTATTAGTATTATTGAAAAAAATATATACTATAACATCCAATAATTGCACTACTAATGAAACAATTGCAATAATGATGATAATATTGCAATAATGATGATAATGATGATGAATATTGATGATAATGATGATTAGATAACGTAATATGATGATAATCATGGCTACCGATGATGATATAAGAGGAATTGTGTCAATATATTATATCAAAAAAGGTATAAGAAAAACTATTCCAAAAGTCGAAAAAGCGGCAAAATCTAGCGAAAATTAATAGCCTTTGAGAGGTATACTCCAAACATGACGTTTTTCGATTTTCTTGGTGATTTTCGGCAAATTAGGGTAAAATGATATAATACCAGAATTGTATTAATCATAACATAAAATGATGATAAAGTGCGACTAAAGAGAATTTTGATAACATTTGAATAGTCATAAAATTATTATTATTATTATTATGATATTATTATTATAGTGTTCTTATATTATTATTCTATTAGTTATTATTATTATTATTAATTTACTATTATCTCTAATTATTAGTATAATTGCAAAAAATCGAGTATATTCTGAATAATAAACAATAATAATAAGAAGTATAAGTATAATAATAATAATGCTTAGTGGTATATAATATGTCCTAGTATTATTATTGTTATTAGATCATTATTATATTTGTATCTGGTAGTATAATTGCAAAAAATAATTAATTATAACAGTAATAATACAGAATAACGATAATAATTAAGGATAAGATATAATAATTATTATAAAATCGTTATTATGTTATTATATTGTTATTTACTATTAGTTATTGTTGTGAGTTATTGTAGTCTTCAAAAAATATATACTATAACTTCCAATAATTGCAAACTAACTGATAACATTGAATAATGATGAATAATAATTGCAATAATGTGAATAATGATGATGATAATGAGATAATGATGATAAATGATGATGATAACGATAATAATGATGATAATCATGATCCCCCCGATGATGATATAAGAGGAATCTGTGTATATATAATATAAAAAAGGTATAAGAAAAACCATCCCAAAAAGTCTGAAAAAGCCGGCAAAATTAGCGAAATATAGGCTTTTGAGAGTATACTCCAATGACGTTTTTCGATTCTTTGGGGTATTCGGCAATATTAGGGTAATAATGATGATAATACAGAATTGTATTAATCATAACAATAATGATGAATAAAGTGAGAACTAAAGAGAATTTTGATAACATTTGAATATTATTAAAATTATTATAATATTAGTATAATTATTATTATATTATTATTTATATTAGCTATTATATGATTACACCCCCACTATCTTAATTACTAGTATAATGCCAAAAAATCTATTATATCTGTTAATAATAACAATAATAAATGAAGTGTAAGCTATAATAATAATAAGGATAGTGGTTATAATATGTTATTAGCATATTTGTTATATTATCAGTATTATTATTTGTACTGGTATATAATTGGAAAAATAACACCTATAACCGAATTAATTACAGTAATAACGATACTAATTAAGTATGATATAAATAATTATTATAAAATCGTTTATTTTGATTATTATTATTGTTATTACTATTATTATTGTGTGGTATTCGTATTATGCAAAAAATATATACTATAACTCCATGAATTGCAATAATATGATAACAATTGCTATAAGATGATAATAATGCCATAATGATGATAATGATGATGATAATGATGATAATGATGCTGATAACGACAATAATGATTGATAATCATGATAACGATGATGATAATAAGAGGAATGTGTCCATATATAATATAAAAAAGGTATAAGAAAAAACATCCCAAAAGTCGAAAAAAAGCGGCAAAATCTAGCCGAAATTATAGCCTTTGAGAGTATATCCAAAATGAACGTTTTTTCGATTTCTTGGTGATTTCGGCAGATTATTAGGGGTAATAATGATAATAATTACCAGAATTGTATTTACAATCATCACAATAATGATGATAAAATTGAGAATAAAGAGACTTTTGAATAACATTTGAATATATTAAAATTATTATATATTATTATTATTATTTATGATGAATTATATAGTATATTATGATTATTAGTATTATATATAATTATTTACTATTTCTTAATTATTAGTATTAATTGCCAAAAAAATCATTATATCTGTAATAATAACAATAATAATACTAAGCTTAATAAGATCGTAAGTATTAATAATAATAATGGCGAGTGGTTAATATATTGTTATTAGTATTATATTGTTATTATTATCATTATATATTGTACTGGTAGTATTAATAATTGCAAAATAATTTATTATAAACAGTAATAATACAGTAATAAAACGATACTAAATAAGATTAATGATATAAATAATTATTATAAATAATCGTTATATGTTATTATTACGGTTGACTATTATATTGTTGTGGTTATTAGTATTATTGCAAAAATATATACTATAACTCCAATAATTGCAATAATAATGACGAAACAATGCAATAATGATGATTAATAATGCACACTAATGATGCATAATGATGATGGATAATGGAGGATAATGATGATTAATGAGATGATAACGTATATAATGATGATAATCATGATAACGATGTGCTAATAAGGAATTGTGTCCATATATAATATAAAAAAGGTATAGAAAAAACATTCCCAAAAGTGTGAAAAGCGGCAAAACTCTAGCGAAATATGCCTTTGAGAGTTATACTCCAAAATGACGTTTGTCGATTTCTTGGTGATTCGGCATTGTTAGGGTAATAATGTAAATAATACCAGGAATTGTTATTAATCATAACATTAATGATGATAAAAGTGAGAATATAAGAGAAATTTGATAACATTGAAATATTAGTAAAATTCATGATATATTATTATATATTATCATTATGATTATTATTATTATTATTATTATTATTATTATTATTACCTATTATCTTAATAAGTATAATGCAAAAATCATTATATCTGTAATAATAACAATAATAATAATAAGTATAATTATATATAATACTAATGCTAGTGCTTAAATATTGTATTAGTATATTATTGTTAATTATCATTATTATATTGTAATGGTAGTATAACTTGCAAAAATAATTATTAGATCAAAACAGTAATTAATTACAGTAATAACGATACTAAATTAAGATAATGATAAAAATATTATAACTCGTTATTCTTGTTATTATTATTGTTATTACTATTATTATGTTGTTAGGTTATTAGTCTATTGCAAAAATATATACATAACTCCAATAAGTGCAATATAATGATAACAATTGCAATATGATGATATAATTGCAATAATGATGATAATGATGATGATAATGATGGATAATGCTGATAATGATGATGATACCGATAATAATGAGATAATCATGATAACGATGATGTATAATAAGAGGAATTGTGCTCCATATATAATATAAAAAAAGGTATAAGAAAAACATTCCCAAAAGCGGAAAAAAGCGGGCAAAATAGCGAAATATAGCCTTGGTATGAGTATACTCCAAAGGACTTTTTCGATTTCTTGGTGATTTCGGCAATTATTAGGGTAATAATGATAATAATTACCAGAATTGTATTAATCATAACAATAATGCTGATAAAGTGAGAATAAAGAGATTTGATAACATTTGAATATTATTAAAATTCTTATTATTATTATTAATCATTATTATTAGATTATTATTATTATTATATTATATTATTATTACTATTATCTCAATATTAGTCTAATGCAAAAATCTATTATATATCTAATAATAACAAGAATAATAATAAGTATAAGTATAATCATAATAATGTAGGGTTATAATATTGTTATTAGCATATTATTTGTGATTATATCATTATTATTATTGTACTGGTAGTATAATTGCAAAAATAATTATTTATTAACAGTAATAATTACAGTCATAACGATACTAATAAGATAATGATATAAATAAATATTATAAATCGTTATTATGTTATATTATTGTTATTACTATTATTATTGTTGTGGTATTAGTATTTATTGCATAAAAAATAGATACTATAACTCCAATAATTGCAATAATAATGATAAAAACAATTGCCAATATGAGATAATAATGCAATTAATGATGATAAGGATGATGATAATGATGATAATGATGCTAATGATATGATAACGATAATAATGATGATTAATCATGATAACGATGATGATAATAGAGGATTGTGTCCATTATTAATATAAAAAAGGTATAAGAAAAACATCTCCAAAAGTCGACAAAAGCGGCTAAATCTAGCGAAATATAGCCTTTGAGAGTATACTCCAAAATGACTTTTTCGAGTTCTTTGGTGATTTCGGAATATAGAGGTAATAATGATAATATAAGTAACCAGAATTGTTATTAATCATAACCAATAATGATGATAAAGTGAGAATAAAGAGAATTTTGATAAACATTGATATTTTAAAATATTATTATATTATTAATCATTATATTATTATTATTATTATTCTTATTATTTATTATTATTATTTTATTATTCTTTATTATATTACATATCTAAATTATAGTATAATGCCAAAAATCTCTTAATCTGTAATAATAAAATAATAATAATAAGTATACGTAAATAATAAAAGGCTAGTGGTTTAATATTGTTATGTAGCCTTTTATGTTATATTATCATATTATTATTGTACGGCTAGTATAATGCAAAAATAATTATTATAACAGTAATAATTACAGTAATAACGATACTAATTAAGATTAATGATATAAATAATATGTATAAAATCGTTATTAATTGTTATTACTATGGGTATTACTATTATTATTGTTGATGGTTATTAGTATTATTGCAAAAATATATACTATAACTCCAATAATGTGCAAAATAATGATAACAATTGCAATAATGATGATAATAATTGCAATAATGATGTATAATGATGATGATAATGATGAATATGATGATAAAGGATGATGATAACCGATAATAATGATGATAATCATGATAACGATGATGATAATAAGAGGAATTGTGTCCATATATAATATAAAATAAGGTATAGAAAAACATTCCCAAAAAGTCGAAAAAAGAGGCATAATCTAGCGAAATATAGCCTTTTGAGATATACTCCAAAATGACGTTATTTTTCCGTTTCTTGGTGATTTCGGCAATATTAGGGTAATAATGATAATAATTACCAGAATTGTATTAATCATACAATAATGATGCTAAAAAGTTGAGAATAAGAGATTTTGATAACATTTGAAATTATTAAAATATTATTATATTATATTATATTATTATATTATATTATTATTATTATTATTATTATTATTATTTACTTTATTAAAAAAAAACATGTTTCTTAAAAAAATTATAGTATAATTGCCAAAAAATCTCATTATTATCTGTAATAATTAACAATACCTAATAATAAGTATAAAGTAATAATAAATAATGCTAGTGGTTTATAATATTGTTATTAGTATTATTATTGTTATTAGTATCATTATTATTCTTGTACTGGTAGTATAATTGCCAAAAATAATATATAACAGTAATAATTACAGTAATAACGATACTAATTAAGATAACGATATAAAATATTATTAAAACGTTATATTTTTATCTATTATTGTTATTACTATTATTATTGTTGATGGTTATTAGTATTATTGCAAAAATATATACTATTATACTCCAATAATTGCAATAATAATGATAACAATGGCAATAATGATGATAATAATTGCAATAATGATGATAATGATGATGATAATGATGATAATGAGATAACGATAATAATGATCGTAATCATGATAAACGATGATGATAATAAAGGGAATTGTGTCCATATATACTATAAAAAAGTATAGAAAAACATTCCCAAAATCGAAAAAGCGGAAATCTAGCGAAATATTAGCCTTGAGAGATACTACCAAAATGACGTTTTTTCGATTTCTTTGGTGATTCAGGCACAATTAAGGGTAATAAGATAATAAATTACAGAATTGTATTAATCATAACAATCAATAATGATGATAAAAGGAGAATAAAGAGAATTTTGATAAATTGAATATTATTAAAATATATTATACTATATCATAGTCTATATTATTATTATTATTATTAGTATTATATATTATATTATATTATCTTATAGTAGTAAATGCCAAAAAATCTAGTATATCTGTTAATAATAACAATAATAATCAATAAGCTATTAAGTATAATAATAATAATGCTAGGGTGTATAAATATGTTATTAGCAATTATATGTTATTATTATTCATTATTATTATTGCTACTGGTAGTATACAATGCAAAAATAATTATGTAGAACAGTAATAATTACAGTAATAACGATACTAATTTAAGATAATGAATATAAATAAGATTATTAAAAATCGTTATCATTGTTATTAATTATTGTTATTACTATGATTATTGTGTGGTTATTAGTTATTATTGGAAAAAATCTATACTATAACTCCAATAATTGCAATAATAAATTATAACAATTGCAATAATGATGAGAATAATTGCAATAATGATGATAAATGATGATTGATAAATGATGAGAATTGATGATGAATGATGATGATAACGATAATAATGAGATAATCAATGATAACGATGTGATAATAATAGGAATTGTTGCCCATATATAATATAGCAAAAGGTCTAGAAAAACATCCAAAAGCGAAAATCGGGCAAAATCTAGCGAAATATAGCCTTTTGAGAGTAAATCCAAAAAGGACGTTTTTCGATTTCTTTGGTGATTCGGCAATATTAGGTAATAATGAAATAATTACCAGAAATTGTATTAATCATAAACAATAATGATGATTAAAAAGTGAGGCATAAAAGGAATTTTGATAAATTTGAATATTATTTAACATATATTATTATTATTATCATTATTAGCTATATTATTATTATTATATTATTATTATATTATTATTATTATTATTTACGATTATCTTAATTAGAGTATATTGCCAAAAAATCTATTATATCTCGTACTTAATAACAATAATATAATAAGTATAAGTCACATAAAATAATGCTAGTGGTTATACTATTGTTATAGCATGAATTGTTATTATTATCAATTATTATTATTTGTACTGGTAGTATAATTGCAAAAATAATTATTATAACAGTAATAATTACAGTAAATACCGATACTAATTAAGATAATGATATAAAAATTATTATAAAATCGTTATTATTGTATAATATTATTGTTATTACATTATTAAGTGTTCGTGGTTATAGTATTATAGCAAAAATATAGACTTAACTCAATAATTGCCAATAAATAATGCATAACAAATTGCAATAATGATGATAATAATTGCATAATGATTGATAATGTGATGATAAATGAGATAATGATGATAATGATGATAATATACGATAATAATGATGAAATCATGATAACGATGATGATAAATAAGAGGAACTGTCGTCCATATATAATATAAAAAAGGTATAAGAAACACATTCCAAAAAGTCGAAAAGCGGCAAAATCTAGCGAAATATTAGCCTTTTGAGAGGTATACTCCAAAATGACGTTTTTTCGATTTCTTTGGTGATTTCGGCAATTATAGTGGTAATTAATGATAATAATACCAGAATTGTTATTAATCATAACAATAATGATGATAAAAGTGAGAATAAGAGAAATTTTTGATAACATGGGAATATTATTGTAAAATATTAGTATTATTATTATATTCTCTATTATTATTATATATTATTATATTTAGTTATATGATTATTATTAGTATTATTATACTATTATCTTAATATTAGTATAGTGCCCAAAAAATCTATATATCTGTAATAATACAATAATAATAATAAGTATAAGTATAATAAAAAATAATGTAGGGGTTATAATATTGTTATAGTACTTATGATTGTTATTATTATCATTATATATTGTACTGGTAGTTAATTGCAAAAATAATTATTATAACAGAATAATTACAGTAAATAACGATTAACTAATTAAGATAATGATATAAATAATATTATAAAATCGTATTATGTTATATTATTGTATTACTATTATATTTGTTGTGTGTATTAGTATTATTGCACAAATATATACTATCAACCCAATTAATTGCAATAATAATGATAACAATGAAATAATGATGATGATAATAATGCAATAATGATGATAATGATGCTGATAATGAGGATAATATGATGATAACGATAATACTGATGATAATCATGATAACGAGATGATAATAAGAGAATTGTGTCCATATATTAATATAAAAAAAGCGTATAAGAAAACCTTCCCAAAAGTCGAAAAAAGCGGGCAAAATCTAGCAAAATATAGCCTTTTGAGAGTTACTACTCCAAAAGACGTTTTTCGATTTCTTGTGATTCGGCAATTATTAGGTAATAATGATAATAATACCAGAATTTGTATAATCATAACAATAATGATGATAAAAGTGAGAATAAAGAGAATTTGATAACTTTGATATTTATTAAAATTATATTATTATTAATATTAGTATTATTATTATTAGTGTTATTATTATTATTATTAGATTATTATTATTATTATATTATTACATTATCTTAATTATTAGTATAATGCCAAAAAAACTATTATATCTAGGAATAATAACAATAATAATAATAAGTATAAGATAAAATCATAATGCTAGTGGTTCTAATATTGTTATTAAGTATTATTATTGTTATTAGTATCATTACTTAATGTACGGTAGTATAATTGCAAAAATAATTATTATAACAGGAATAATTACAGTAATAACGATTACTAATTAGATAATGATTATAAATAGATATTATAAATCGTTATTCTTGTTATCTATTATTGTTTAGTAACTATATCTGGTTGTGGCTATTAGTATTATTGCAAAAATAAATATAACTATGACTCCCAATAATTGCAAAATAATGATAACAATTGCAATAATGATGATAAAATTGCAATAATGATGATAATGATGATGATAATGATGATTAATGATGATAATGGATGATGATAAACGATAACAATGATGAAATCATGACAACGATGATGATAATAAGAGAATTGTGTCCATATATATATAAAAAAGTATAAAGAAAACATTCCCAAAAGTCGAAAAAGCGGCAAAACTAGCTGGGGTGGAAAATAGCCTTTTGAGAGTATACTCCAAAATGACGTTTTTTCGATTTCTTTGGTGTTTCGGGCAATTATTAGGGTAATAATGATAATAATTCACCAGAATTGATTAAGCATAACAAAATGATGATAAAAGTGAGAATAAAGAGAATTCTGAGAACATTGAATAATTATTAAAATTCATTATATTTTATATCATTATTATTGATATTATATTATTATTAGTATTATTATTAGATTATGATTATTACTATTTCTTAATTAGTTAGTATAATGCCAAAAAAATCTAATTATATCTGTAATAATAACATAATTAATAATAAGTGTTAAGTATAATAATAATAATGCTAGTGGTTATATATTGATAGTCGCATTATTATTGTTATTATTATCATTATTATTATTTGTATTGGTAGTACTAATGGAAAAAATAATTCTCTTATAACAGTAATAATTACAGTAATACAAGATAAAATAAGATTAAGGATTAAATATTATTATAAAACGTATTATTGTATTATTATGTGTTATTACTATTATGATTGTTCGTGGTTATTAGTAATTGCCAAAAATAATACTATAAACTCAATAATTGCAATAATAATGATAACAATTGGCAATAATGATGATAATAATTGCATATAATATGATAATTGATGAGGATAATGATGATAATGATGATGATAACGTAATAAGATGATAATCATGATAACGATGATGATAATAAGAGGAATTGTGTCACATAGATAATATAAAAAAGGTATAAGAAAAACCATTCCCAAAGTCGAAAAGCGGCAAAATCTAGCGGAAAATAGCCTTTGAGCAGTATAATCCAAATGACGTTTGTTTTTCGATTTCTTGGTGATTTCGGCAATTTTATTAGGGTAATAATGATAATAATTACCAGAATTGTATTAATAATAAACAATAATGAGTGATAAAAAGTGAGAATAACAGAGAATTTTGATAACATGTGAATATTATAAAAATTATATGATTATATTATGATTATATGATTCATGATTATTATTATTATTAGTATTATTATTATAATGATTCTATTATTTATTTATTAGTATAATTGCAAAAAATCTATTATATCTGTAATAATAACAATAATAATAATAAGTGTAAGTTATAATATAATAATGCCTAGTGGTTTATAATATTGTTATAGTATATTATTGTATATATCATTACTAATTGTACTGTAGTATAATTGCAAAATAATTATTAGAAACAGTAATAATTACAGTAATAACGCTTACTAATTAAGATAATGATATAAATAATTATATAAAATCGTTATAATGTTATTTATATTGTTATTTACCTATATATTGTTGTGGTTATAGATTATGAAAAATATTATACGTAACTCCAATTAATGCCAATAATAATGATAACAATTGCAAATAAGATGATAATTAATTGCAATAATGAGATAATGATGATGTAAGATGATAATGATGATAATGATGATGGATAAGATAATAATGATGATATCATGATAACGATGATGATATAGAGGAATTGTGTCCATATATAATATAAAAAAGGTATAAGAAAAACATTCCCAAAAAGTCGAAAAAAAAGAGGCAAAAAATCTAGCGAAATATAGCTTTGAGAGTCTACTCCAAAATGCGTTTTCGCTTCTTTGGTGATTTCGGCAACTATTAGGTTGTAATAATGATAATAATTACCAGAATGTATTAATCATAACAATACTATGATAAATGAGAATAAAGAGAATTTGATAACATTTGAAATTATTAAAATTATTATTATTATATGATCATTATTATTATTATTATATTATTAGTATTAGATTCTTATTTTATATTATGTATTATGATTATTATACTATTATATTAATAATTAGTATATTGCAAAAAATCTATTAGATCTGTAAAATAAACAATAATAATAATAAGTATACGGATAATCATAATCAGAGGTGGTTATAATCTTGTTATTAGCAATAGATTGTTATTTTATAATTATGATTATGTGTATGGTCGTATAATTGCAAAAAATAATGATTATTATAAACAGTAACAATACAGTAATACGATACTAAGTAAAAGGTAATGATATAAAAAATTATTAATAAAATCGTATTATTGTATTATTATTGTATTACTATTATATTGTGTGGTTATTCAGTATTTATTGCAAAAATAGATACTATAACTCCAATAATTGCAATAAATAATGATAACAATTGCAAGTAATGATGATAATAATTGCATAACGATGATAAGATGATGATATGATGATAATGATGATAAGATGATGAAACGATATATAATGTGCAAAGATCATGATAACGAGGATGATAATAAGAGGAGGAATGTTTGTACTATATAAATAAAAAAGGTATAAGAAAAACATCCCAAAAGTCGAAAAAGAGGCCAACATCTAGCGAAATATAGCCTGTGAGAGTTACTCCAAAATGACGGTTTTTTCGATTTCTTTGGTGATGTCGGCAAGTTAGTAGGGTAAAATGATAATAATACCAGAATTGTATTAATCATAACAATAATGATGCTAAAAGTGAGAATAAGAGAATTGTAGATAACATTGACTATTATGAAAATTATATTATTATTATTAAATATTATTATTCTTATATTATTACTATTATATAATTATTAGGTAATATTATATTATTATTATGTACGATTATCATAATACTAGTATAATTGCCAAAAAATCTAGTATATCTGTAATAATAACAATAAAATAATAAGTATAAGTATAATATAATAATGCTAGTGTTATATATGGTTTATTAGTCATTATTATTGTTAGTATTTATCCTTCATTATTATTTGTACTGGGAGTATAAGCTGCAAAATAAATATTATAACAGTAATAATTACAGTAATAGCGATACTAATTAAGATAATGAATAAATAACTGATTATGTAAATCGTTATTACTTGTATTATTATTGTTATACTATATTCTGTTGTTTCCTGTTTTATTAGATTATGCAAAAATATATAATAAACTCCAATAATGCAATAATAAGGCGATAACAATTGCTAATAATGATGATAATAATTGCAATAATACTGATAAGATGATTGAAATGATGATAATGATGACAATGATGATGATAACGATAATAATGATGATAATCTGATAACGATGATGATAATAAGAGGACATTGTGCCATATCTAATATAAAAAAAGGGTATAAGAAAAACCATTCCCAAAAGTCGAAAAAAGCGGCACAATCTAGCGGAAATATAGCCTTTTGAGAGTATACTCCAAAATGACGTTTTTTTCGATTTCTTTCGTGATTCGGCAATTATCTAGGGGAATAATGATTAAGAATTACCAGAATTGTATTAATCATAACAAATAATGATGATAAAGTGAGAATAAAGAGAATTTGATAACATTTGAATATTTATTAAAATGATTATTATTATATTATTTATTATATTATTTTATTATATTATTATTATTATATATATTATATTAGTATTATTATTGTACATTATTCTTAATTATAGTATAATTGCCCAAAACATCTATTATATCTGTAATAATAACAATAATAAAATAAGTATAAGTATAATAATAATAAATGCAAGTGGTTATAATATTGTTATTAGTCATTATTATTGTTTATTATTATCCATTATTATTATTGGTACTGTAGTATAATGCAAAAAATAATTATTATAACAGTAATCGATTACGTAATAATCGATACTATATTAAGATAATGATTATAAATGAAGTATATAAAAATCCGTATATATTGTTATTATATTGTTATTAATATGATTATTGTTGTGGATTAGTATTATGGCAAAAATATATACTATAACTCCAAAATTGCAATAATAATGATAACAATGCAATAATGATGATAATATGCATAATGACTGATAAGATGATGATAATGATGATAATGCATGATAATGATGCTGATAACGATAATAAGATGATAATCATGCATAACGATGATGATAATAAGAGGAATTGTAGTACCATATATAATATAAAAAAGTATAGAAAAACATTCCAAAAGTCGCAAAAGCGGCAAAATCTAGCGAAATATAGCCTTTGAGGTCTACTCCAAAAAATGAGTTTTTCGATTTCTTGGTGATTTCGGCAATTATAGGGTAATAAGGATAATAATTACCACAATTGTATTAATCATAACATAATGATGATAAAAGTGAGAATAAAGAGACTTTTTGATACCATTGAATATTATTAAAATTATATTATTATTATATCATTATTATTATTATTATTATTATTATTTTATTATTGTATTTATTATTATTATGATATTATTAATATTATCTTAATATTAGTATAATTTGCCAAAAAATCTATATATCTGTAAAATAAACAATAATAATAATAAGTTATAAGTAATAATAATATGCTAGGGTTATAATTGTTATTAGCATTTATTGTTAATTATATCATTATTTATTATTTGTATGGTAGTATAATTGCCAAAAAAAATTATTATAAACAGCATAATTACAGTAATAAACGATACTAATTAAGATAATGATATCAATAGTATTATAAAAATCGTTATATTCGTTATTATCTTGTTTTATATATTATGTTTGGTTATTAGTTATTATCGCAAAAATATATACTATAAACTCCAATAATGCACTAAAATGATAACAATGTGCAATAATGATGATAAAATTGCAATAATGATGATAATGAGGATGACAATGAGATAATGATGATGATAACGATAAGAATGGATGATAATCATGATAACGTGATGATAATAAGAGGAATGTCCATATAATATCAAAAAAGTATAAGAAAACATTCCCAAAAGTCGAAAAAGCGCAAATCTAGCGAAAATATAGCTTTTGAGGAGTATACTCCAAAATGAGTTTCGATTTCTTTGGTGTTCGGCCAATTATTTAGGGTAATAATGATAATAATCAGAATTGTATTTATCATCAACAATTAATGATGATAAAAAGGGAGATAAAGAGAATTTTGATAACATTTGAATATTATTAAAATTTATTATTATTATTATTATTATTAGAGTATTATTATTATTATTATTATTATTATATTACTATTATCTTAATATTAGTATACTTGCAAAAAATCTATTATATCTGAATAATAACAATAAATAATAATAAGTTAAGTATAATACTAATAATGCTAGTGGATAATATTGGTATTAGTATTATTATTGTTATCATTATCATTATTATTATTGGTACTGGTAGTTATAATGTGTCCCAAAAATAATATTATAACAGTAAATAATTACAGTAATAACGATACTAATTAAGATAATGATATAAATAATTATATAAAATCGGTATTATTGTTATATTATTGTTACTATTTAATATCGTTGTGGGGTTATTAGTATTATTGCAAAAATATATACTATAACTCCAATAATTGCAAGAATAATGATAACAATTGCATAATGATGATAATAATTGCAATGATGATAATGATTGATGATAATGATGATAATGATGATAATGATGTATGATAACGAGAATAATGATGATAATCATGATAAACGATGATGATAATAAGAGGAATTGTGACCCATATATAATATAAAAAAGGTATAAGAAAAACATTCCCAAAAAGTCGAAAAAGCGGCAAAATCTAGCGAATATCGCCTTTTGAGAGTATACTCCAAATGACGTTTTTCGATTTCTTTGGTGGATTTCGGCAATTATTGGGGTAATAATGATAATATAATACCAGAATTGTATAGAATCATAACAATAATGATGATAAAAGTGAGAATAAAGAGAATTTTGATAACATGTGAATATTATTAAAATTAGTATTATTCTTATATCAATTATTATTATTATTATATTCATTGATTATTATTCATTATTATATTATATTTATTATTCATTTATTATTCTTACTATTATCTTAATTAATAGTTTATAATTGCCAAAAAAATCTATTGATATCTGTAATAATAACAATAATAATAATAAGTATAAGGATAATAATATAATGACTAGTGGTATAAATATGGTTATTAGCATTATTATGTTATTATGATCATTATTATTATTGTACTGGTAGTATAATTGCAAAAATATTATATAACAGTAATAGATTACAGTAATAACGATACTAATTAAGATAATGATATGAATAATTATTATAAAATCGTATTATTGTTATTCTTATTGTTATTACTAATTATTGTTGTGGTATTAGTCTTATTTGCAAAAATATATACTATAACTCCAATAATTGCAATAATAATGTAACAATTCAATAAGGATGATAATAATGCACTAATGATGATAATGAGATGATAATGATGATAATGATGATAATGAGATGATAACCGATAATAATATGATAATCATGATACGATGATGATAATAGAGGAATTGTGATCCAAATAATATAAAAAAGTTATAAGAAAAACATTCCCAAAAGTGAAAAAGCTGCAAATCTAGCGAATATAGCCTTTTGAGAGTATACTCCAAAAAAATCGTTTTTTTTCGGATTCTTTGGTGATTTCGGCAATATGAGGTAATATTGATAATAAAATGACCAGAATTGTATTAATCATCACAATAATGATGATAAAAGTGAGACTAAAGAGATTTTGATATACATTTGAATATTATTAAATTATTATTTATTATTATTATTATTATTATATTAATTAGGATTATTATATTATTATTAGTATATTATTATTATTATTATGAGGATCTACTATTAGTCTTAATTATTAGTATAATTGCAAAAAAAATCTATTTATCCTGTAATCAAACAATAATAATAATAAGTATAAGATAATAATAATAATGCTAGTGAGTTATAATAATTGGTTATTAGCATTATTTATTATATTATTATAATATTATTATTAAAATTATATATATATATATTACTAATATTATATAATTGAAAAATTATATAATATTTATAACATTAATATATATTATATATATAATAATTATGATTATTAAATTATTATTATATTTATTATTATATTATATTAATTGTATGTATATAATTGCAAAAATAATATATATAATAATTGAATAATAAGATATAATGATAAATATGATAATATATATTATAATAATGTGTATATGATAATATGATAATAATATATAAAGAATTAGTAATATATAAAAAAAATAAAAATTTTCCATATATAAATAAAATTTAAAATCATTCCAATGAAATATGGAAAATTCGAATATAGCTTTGCAATATTATAAATGATTATATTTGATATTGGATTTATTAATATGATAAATAATTAAAAATTTTATAATAATATAATATATTAAAATATTATAATTAATTTTATTATTATTATTATTATTATTATTTTTATTATATTATTATTATATATTATTTTATTTATTATAATATTAATTATTATATATATTATAAAATTATTATATATGTTATTAATATTATTCAAAAATATATTATATTGTAATAATAATAATAATAAGTTATTATATTATATATTATTATCAGTGTATTATATATATTATATTATAATTATTATTATTATATTATTATATTGTACGGTAGTATAATTGCAAAAAAAGTATTATAACAGTAATATTTACAGTAAGACGATACTAATTAAGATAATGATATAAAATATTATTATAAAATCGTTATTATTGTTCTTATTATTGTTATTAACTATTATTATTGTTGTGGTTATTAGTATTATTGCAAAAAATAACTATAACTCCATATAATTGCAATAAATAATGATAACAATTGCACTAATGATGATAATAATGGCAATAATGATGAAATGATGAGATAATGAGGATAATGATGATAATGCTGATGAAACGATAATAATGATGATAATCATGATAACGATGATGATAATAAAGGAATTGTGTCCATATTATAATATAAAAAAGGTATAAGAAAAACATTCCCAAAAGTCGAAAAGCGGCAAATCTATAGCGAAATATAGCCTTTGAGAGTATACTCCAAAATGACGTTTTTTCGATTTCTTTGGTGATTTCGGCAATTATTAGGTAATATGAAATTAATTACCTGAATTTTTTAATCATAACAATAATGATGTAAAAGTGAGAATAACGAGAATTTTGATAACGTTGAAATTATTAAAATTATTATTATATTAGTATCATTATATTATTATATTATTTATTATGATTATTATTATTATTATTATTATTATTATTATTATTATTATTATTATTACTATTATCTAATTATTTAGTATAATGCCAAAAAAATCTATTATATCGTAATAATAACAATAATAATAATAAGTATAAGTTATATAAAATAATGCTAGGGGTTATAATATTGTATTAGCATTATTATTGTTATATATCATATTATTATTTGTACTGGTAAGTATAATTGCAAAAATAATATTATACAGTATTCATTACAGTAAACGATAATAATGAGATAATGATCTATAATAATTTTATTAAAATCGTTATTATGTTATATTATTGTTATTACATATTATTATTGTTGTGGTTATTAGTATATTTGCCCCCAAAATATATAATATAAACTCCAATAATTGCAATGATAATGATAACAATTGACAATAATGATGATAATAATTGCAATAATGATGAATAATGATGATGATAATGATGATAATGATGATAATGATGATGATAACGAAATAATGATGATAATCATGATAACGATGGATGATAATAAGAGGAATTGTGTCCATATAAATATAAAAAAGGTATAAGAAAAAATTCCCAAAAGTCGAAAAAAGCGGTAAATTCTAGCGAAATATAGCCTTTTGGGAGTATACTCCAAATGACGTTTCGATTTCTTTGGGGATTCGGCAATTATAGGGTAAAAGATATAATTCACCAGAATTGTATTAATCATAACAATAATGATGATAAAAGTGAGAATAAAGAGAAGTTGATTAACATTTGAATATTATTAAAAATATTATAATTATTATTATTATTATTATGATTATTATTATTATGATTATTATTATTATTATTATTATTATTATTATTATTATTATTATTATTATTATTTATTATTACTATTATCTTAATTATAGTATAATTGCCAAAATCTATTATATCTGTAATAATAAAATAATAATTAATAAGTATAAGTATAATATAATGATGCTAGTGGTTATAAATGTTATTAGCATTTATATGTTATATTATCATATTATTATTTGGAACTGGTAGTATAATTTGCAAAAATCATTATTATACAGTAATAATTACCGTATAACGATACTAATTAAGATAATGATATTAAATAATTATTATAAAATCGGTATTATGTTATTATTAGTGATTACATTATTATTGTGGGTGATTAGTACTATGCAAAAATATATACTATAACTCCATAATTGCAATTAATAATGATAAACCAATGCAATAATGATGATAATAAATTGCAAATAATGATGATAATGATGATGATAATGATGATAATGAGATAATGATGATGATAACGATAATATGATGAAATCTGATAACGTTGATGATAATAAGAGGAATTGGTCCATATATAATATACAAAAGGTATAAGAAAAACCATTCCCAAAAGTCGAAAAGCGGCAAAATCTAGCGAAAATAGCCTTTGAGAGATACTCCAAAAAATGACGTTTTCGAATTCTTGTGATTCGGCAATTATTAGGGTATAATGATAATAATTACAGAATTGTATTAATCATAACAATAATGATGATAAAGTGAGAATAAGAGAATTTAGAAACATTTGAATATTATTAAAAAGTCTTATTATTATTATTATCATATTCTGATATTATTAATTATTATTATTATTATTATATTTATTATTATTATTATTATTATTAGTATTATTAATTATATGATCTAACTTATAGTATAATTGCCAAAAAATCTATTATATCGTAAGAATAAACCATAAATAATAATAAGTATAAGTATCATTAATAATAATGCGAGTGGTTATAATATTGTTATTAGCAGTATCTTGTTAGTATTATCATATTAGTATTCGTACTGGTAGTATATTGCAAAAATAATTATTATAACAGTAATAATTACAGTAATAACGATACTAAGTAAGATAATGATATAATAATATGATAAAATCGTATATTGTTATTATTATTGTTATTAACTATTATTATTGTTGTGGTTATTAGTATTATGCAAAAATATATTACTATACACTCATAATTGCAATAATAATGATAACAATTGCAATAATGATGATAATAATTGCAATAATGATGATAATGATGATGATAATGATGATAATGTCTGATGATAACGATAATACTGATACTAATCATGATAAACGATGAATGATAATAAGAGGGAATTGGGTCCATATAAATATAAAAAATGTATAAGAAAAACCATTCCCAAAAGTCGAAAAAGCGGCAAAATCTAGCGAAATATAGCCTTTGAGGAGTATACTCCAATGAAGTTTTCGATTTCTTGGTGATTCGGCAATTATTAGGCGTAAGAATGATAATAATTACAGAATTGTATAATCATAACAATATGATGATAAAAGGAGAATAAAGAGAATTTTGATAACATTTGAATTTAGTAATATTATAGTATTATTATTATCATTATGATTATTATCATTCTTATTCTATTATTATTAGATTATTATTATTATTATGATTAATTATTACTATTATCTTAATTATTAGGTCGTAAGTGCCAAAAAATCTATTATACCTGTAATAATAACAATAATAATAATAAGTATAAGTATAAAATAATAAGCTAGTGGTTATAATATGTTAGTAGCATTATATTGTATATTATTATCCTATTATTATTTTACTGGTAGTATAATTGCAAAAATAATTTTTATAACCAGTAATAATTACAGTAATAACGTTATAATTAAGATAAGATATAAAATAATTATTATAAAAATCGTTACTATTGTTATTATTTATGTTATTACTATTATTATTGTGGTGGTTATTAGTATTATTGCAAAAAATAGTATACTATAACTCCAATAATTGCAATAATAATGATAAACCAATTGCAATAATGATGATAATAATTGCAATAATGATGAAATGATGATGATAATGCTGTAATGATGAAATGATGATGATAACGCCTTAATAATGATGATAATCATGATAACGATGAGGATAATAAGAGGAATTGTGTCCTATATATATAAAAAAGGTATAAGAAAAACATTCCAAAAGTCGAAAAAGGTGTCCCCCAAAATCTAGCGAAAATATAGCCTTTGAGAGTTATACTCCAAAATGACTGTTTTCGATTTCTTTGGTGATTTCGGCAAAGTATTAGGGTAATCAGATTAATAATTACCAGAATGTATTAATCAGAACAATAATGATGATAAAAGTGAGATAAAGAGAATTTGATAACATTGATATTCTTAAAATTATTATTATTATTATTATCATTATTATTATTATAATGATTATTATTCTATTATTATTATTATTATGATTATGATTATTATTATTAACTATTCTCTAATTATTAGTATAATTGCCAAAAAATCATTATATTGTAATAATAACAATAAGTAATAATAAGTATAAGTAAATAATAATAAGCTTAGTGGTTATAATATTGTTATTAGCATATTATTGTTATTATTATAATTATTATTATTTGTACTGGTCGTATAATTTCAAAATAATTATTATGTAACAGTAATAATTACAGTAATAACGATACTAATTAAGATAATGATAAATAATTATATAAAATCGTTATTATGTTATTATTATTGTTATTTACTATTAATATTATTGTTGTGGTGATTAGTATTATTGCAAAAAATATATACTATAACTCCAATAATGTGCAATAAATAAATGATAACAATTGCAATAATGATGATAATAAATTGCAAGAATGTGATAATGATGATGATAATGATGATAATGATGATAATGAGGATGAGTAACGAATAAATAATGCGGTAATCAGATACGATGATGATAATAAGAGGAAATTGTTTGTCCATATCTAATATAAAAAAGGTTATACGAAAAACATCCCAAAGCGAAAAGCCCCCCCCCCCCTTCCCCAAAATATAGCGAATATAGCCTTTTGAGAGTATACTCCAAAATGACGTTTTTTCGATTCTTTGTATGTCGCAATTATTAGGTAATAATGATAATAATTACCAGGAATTGTATTAATCATAACAAATACTGATGAATAAAAGTGAGAATAAAGAGAATTTGATAAACATTGAATATTATTAAAAATTATTATTATATTATTATCATTATGATTATTAAATATTATATTATTATTATTATTTTTATTATTATCTATTATTACTATTATTATTATTATTATTATTATTATATAAATTTCTTAATTATAGTATAATTGCCAAAAATCTATTAGATCTGCTAATAATAACAATAAGAATAATAAGTATAAGTATAATAATAATAATGATAGTGGTTAAATATTGTTATTAGCATTATTATTGTTATTATTATCATATATATTTACTGGTAGTATATTGCAAAAATAATTTAAACAGTAATAATTACAGAATACGATAAATAGTAATGATAATATATATAAATCGTAATGATATTATGTTATTATATATATGTGGTATATAATTGCAAAAATCAAACCAAAATGCATAAAGAACTTGCAATAATGATGATATATTGCATAATATGATAATGATGAGTATGATATATGATGATAATGATGATGATACGTAATAATGATGATAATCATGATAAGATAATAATAAGGGAATTGTGTCAATATAATATAAAAAAGGTATAAGAAAAACATTCCAAAAGTCGAAAAAGCGGCAAAATCTAGCGAAATATAGCCTTTGAGAGTATACTCCAAAATGACGTTTTTTCGATTTCTTTGGTGATTTCGGCAATTATTAGGGTAATAATGATAATAATTACAGAATTGATTAATCATAACAATAATGATGATAAAAGTGAGAATAAAGAGAATTTTGATAACATTTGAATATTATTAAAATTTATATTTATTTTATTTTTTATTTATATTATATTATATTATTTTATATATAATTAATATTATTATTATAATATATAAATATTATTATAAAATCTTAATATATATATTAAAAATATATTATATTGTATTATAAAATTATATATAATATATTAATATAATGATAATTAATATGATATAAATTGAAATATATATATATTAATTGATAATAATGAATAATATAAAATAATAATATATAACATGTTAATAATGTATAATTGTTATTATAATTATATAATATGAAAATATATAAGTGAAAAATCGCAAAATAGAACATATGCAATAAGTATATAAAATGAATTTTTATGATGATGTAATTATAGATATAATGATGATAAAGATAAAATGATAATTGATAACATAAATAAATGAAAGTGAAATAAAGAATTTGATAAATATAATATAAAATATTAAAATTCAAAATCAAAATTAAAATTATTAATTACTTAATGATTTTTTATTTTTTATTTATTAGGGTAATATGATATATTACAATTATATTATAACAAAAATATGATAAAAGTAAATAAAAAATATTAAAATTATAGTATAAATAATATAATATATGTTATAATATTTATTAATTATTATTTATTATTATTATTATTATTATTTTATTGTTATATATATTAAAATTATATTATACATTAATAATTACATAATATAATCAATTAAGTAATATAAATAATATTATTATAAAATCTTATATTATATTATTGTTATTAATATTATATGTTGTATTGTATATTGCAAAAATTGTACTATAAATAATTAATTAATAATAATTAATGATAATGATATAATAATAATAATATTAAATAATTATATATATATGATATGATTATAATGATGTATTAATTATTGAAAAATTTATAATAAAATAATTATAATCAATATTGTAATAGGAATTATCAATAATAATATAAAAATATAAGAAAACATTCCAAAAGCAAAAATGATGATAAAATGAATAGAAAATAGATGTTGAAGTATATAAATGAGATTTTCGATATTGTAATTACGGAATTATAGGGAAAATGATAATAATTACCAGAATATTAACATAAAATATGAATAAAAGTGAGAATAAGAATTTTGAAATTTGAATATTAGTAATAAGATTTTATATTATTTAATATATATTGATATTATATTATTAATTATTTATTATTAATATTATTAATATATTATTATTATATAT
>NW_023648826.1:0-6650 GCF_015228065.2 Penaeus monodon | reverse complement strand
CCCCAAAAAATAGGAATAATAAAAAGGAAAAAAAAATAAAAAAAAAAAAAAAAACCGCGATCACTCAAGTAAAAATAACAAAGGCATTTCGCATTATCTGCTTCTTCCCTATACATTAATTGATAATGGCTGCCTAAAAGGCTTGTCACCGACGCGTTGTCAACAACGCAGAGATTTAGCGTCTTAATCCATGCTAAGATGCGCCCGCCCTTCCTCCCCTCCTCCCTCCTTGGCTCCCTCCCTCCCTTCCATCCCTCCTTCGCTCCCTCCCTCTCTCTTTCCCCCTCCCCCGCCCCTTTCCCCTTTTCCCGTATCCCCTCCCCCCCTGTCCTTAAACCTCCCTCTCTCTCCCTCTCCCTCCCCCTTCCCTTCCGCAGTCTGCCCTCCCCTGCTCCTCAAGCTCCTTCACTCTCTCTTCTCTCCCCCTTCCCTCCCTTCCTCTCCTCTATCCCCACCCTCCCCTTCTCATCAACCTACATCACTCCTCCCACACCCTTTTTTTCCCATCCGTTCCTCTTTTTCTGCTCAGCCTCCTGCACTCCCCCCCCATTCCCCTCTCTCCCTCCGTTATCCGTTCTCCTGTCCTCTCCTTCTTATAACCCTACAATCTCACTCCTATAGTCCTTATTACACACTCTCACTCTCTCTAATCTTCGTCTTTCCTTCCCCTCATTTTCCTTCATTCCCTTCGTCCTTACACCTAAAACTCCCCTACTGACCCCTTCCCTCTTCCTTAGGATTCTTCCCCGTTATTCCAGCCCTCCTCCCTCTCCTCCCTCCCGCGCTGCCTCCTTCGCACCCTTCACTTCCAGCAACAGCAAGTTCGTCTACCTACGCACAACATTGCGAATATAAACATCACCAACAACCTCTTACTTCTCTACTTTAAAAACCCCATCAGTAAGCCATCATTACAATTTTTTCACCATACTTCCATCACCATCAACGGTAGCGTCACCACACCATCAATACACCAGCATCCGTATCATTAACACCATAACTGATCTTATCACTCACACCTTTATCTCAAGACTCCCGAATAAGCGGCTTCCACTAACTATATTTTCACCATCTTTAAAGACGATTAACTATTATGCCCAGGGAGCGGAACCCTGTAATCTTGAGATTGTATTTGTTAAGCCCGGGGAGACACCTTCCTCGGCCCGAGGTGGTCTCCGGGTCAAAGCGAGGTCATGGGGTCAAAGTCAGCTTCGAACATTAATCTGTCTCTTTATGATTCATGCTTAAAAAATAAAGTATTATATTTCTATAATCTGGAAAAAACCCTTCAATTATATATTTTGTTAAGAATACTTGAAATGATATGCCCCTGTGTTCCCCAAGATTGTATTGGTGCATTTTTTTTTAGTTTTTAACTCCTGAGTAATCCTACTATCAACTACACCATCGGTCGTTAACCTTAACTTCAAGGAGATTATCATACACCGGCAAATCACATCCCATGCACTGTCACTTGAATCAAATCCGAACAGGTCATAAAAAGGCACCAACATAGGGGCATCCTTTCCACAGTTATTCCCCAAAATATACACAATCTAAGACCCAAAATGTTTCAGCATTCCCCTCGGGATCACCTCAACACTCCCCCACAGCAACCTTCTTCAGCAACAACGCTTGAGATTACAGTACAATAACTTCTCCCTTGCTTTGCCTTCCAGGATCAGCGAACTTACTAATGCTATCTAATTATTTTTCTACCTTATTGTAGTCAACAAATCCTTCTGCTTTCTTTTTTTACTTAAACACGGAGAATTTTTTTAATTTTTAAATACAACGGTACCCATCGTCATAAGCCACCTCACGAACCAAACGATAGTGCCACCTCACAAATTTTTCCCCCCCCAAAATTACCTAAAATGGCATCCCAAACCCACACTAATACTCAAAAAACCGCCTTATACCCGTTAAACAAAAACACGTGATTCGCCTCCTCACAGAATCCCACTTCGCCCGCCAAGCTCACCCCAGTACCTACACACTCAACCCCCCCTACCACCCCAGCCCCAGGGTCCCCCGCCCGAGCACCCACGACCCACCTCCGGGGACCACGCCAGCAATACCCAAAAGGACTAGCAGGGTGCTTTTTTGGGGGCCACCCAAAGAAACCGCTTTTGTTTAGTTCGTGCGGGTGTCGGGGGCAGCCCGGACATCCGACGGGGGAACGAAGCCGAAAACCGGTCTTGCCCCTCGCGGGGAAGGCTTAAAACGGGTGGGCACGAGAGGGTGGTGCCCAGTACCACCCCCGGCCCCAGACCCTTGATAAATCGTACCCCCCCCGGGCCTCAGTGCCCCAAAATCCCCGCTTTGAGTCCTATTTTGGGCCATCCACGCGGGCACTTAAGGCCCCCCCTTTTTCGCCCTTCGGTGGGAGTTCGGCAAGTCCCTTTTTCTCGAAAGAGTGCATCATACATGAAAAAATGAAGAAGAATGATCTTTACCGATAAGATGAACAGCTTCAGACCTTTGACATGCCCGGGGATGTTTCAAGGGACCCGCATTACTGAAACCTGAAGTTTCGCGATGATGAGAAAATTTTAAACCCGGTCAGCTTGTGCCCTTTTAACCCCCGCGGAAGCACAATAACCCCAAACCCAGCATATACCTTTTGGGCCGACTTCCCCAAAAGCCAGATACCCAGGAGGAAAAAAAATTGAGACCGGACGGGAAACCCCCGCGCGCCAAACAAGGGATCGCGCATCTCGTTCCCGCGCTCTCCCCCCGATTCCCCCCAATCAGAGAGCGCCTGAACTGACAAGCGAACCCCTCCGGATTGCCTTTAATCGAATGCATTCTTCGGACGATATTATCAATGTAAATGTTTTATTAAATGCGCGAGGCGAAAAAGCTGGTTGAAACAAAAGAGGGAAATTTTTGGCGATCCCTGAATCTCCCCCGGGCCACCCGCGGGACGAACGGGGTAAAACCCCATTAGCTTTTTTTACAAACCAAACCGGGAAAGTTTTTATAATCTTGTCAATTGTGCTTTTATTTGCAAAAATGATTTAAACGGAGCGCACGCCCAATTTTGCCAAAAAAAGAGCCGCTTTTTGTTCACGGTCTCCCACGCATTAAAATCAATCTCTCGCCACGAACAAAAAAGTCGACACTTGTATCCCGAAAATAAGGCCCCCGCCAAAGAAAAATCGGGCCCACGCGAGGATACATATCAAAATGCGGGTTCCCTTCGGCCAGTCTTCGTGGAGAATACTGGGATTTCACCCTTTTGTGAGGCAGTAAGCGGCGCTTTCTTCACCTGAGTTGTGTGTAAAGAAGGAAAGCGATGTTATTCGAAGACTTAGAGAAGAATGCCGCTCGGTGTGCATAAAGGGCGTGCCTTTAATTGCAGCGTTTAACGGTGATTGCTGGACTGTTGTGTAACGTCGGGGACTACGATATTTATCTGTGGTTAGTATTGTCTGTGGTTTGGGTATTCGGGTGACGATGAGCAGATGTGATTTAGACGTTGGGTAACAATATGTAATAGTGATTTTTTTAATATGGTTATGCAAAGTATAAGGGAGGGGGATAAAAGGGAAGTTGTATGTACGCATACATGTTACAAACTGTGCTCTAGTCCCGTAGAATACAAAAGCATTCAGATTTCCCCCACATATAATAAAAGAGGGTTGGTCCAAAGTCTGTAGGGCCTCATACAAGCTTGCCCTTACTCTATTCTGAATTAGTTATACACGGACATTACTTGCCATTATTATTAAAAGAAAATGTACAACGGTCCGTACCACCCAACAATTTTTTCTCAACCCCATTCCATCAACGCTTATACCGAGCTGATCTAAGCGGGACCGCCCACCGAAATCTAATTAAACTCCAAATTTCATCTCTAAGATCCATAACATTTGTTTCCTTCAAAGAAGCTAAGCCAAAGCCAGCGACCCGAACCCCGACCTGTCAGTGCTCATCCCGCGTTCGAACTCCGAATTCTCATAAAAGTGCTCATTGTAATTAAAGGATGTTTATTCACTATCGTTCGTTTTAATGGGTTTCACTTTTTTTGTGCGCTAAAGAACTTGTTCCGGTTTATGTCGATGTTACGTATTTCATTTATATTTATATTTAATGTTATTTGTGTAGTTTCTGGATTTTCGTTTGCTGTTTGAGCGATTCTTTTCTTTGAATATGGATATGTATGGCCCGTGTATGTAGCATGTGTGTGTGTGTGTGTGGTGTGTGTGTGTTGTTTTGTGTTGTTGTTTTTTGGGGGGTGTGTTTTTTTTCTGGTTTTTTAAGAGGGTTCATGTGGGGATGATTATTGGAAAAGTTGTAAAAGATCAACTTTGAAAAGCAGAACAGATTCGACTTTTTCAGAAGAGGAAGTGGGGAAGAGAATACGGAAAAGAAGGAGAGAAGGAAAGGAAAAAGAAAATAAAAGAAAAAAGAGAGAGAAGAGAAAAAGAAAGAGAGAAAGAGAGAGAGAGAGAGAAGAGAGAGGGGAGGAGAGAGAGGGAAGAGCGAAAAGGAGAGGAGAGAAGAGAGAGGAGAAGAGAGAGAGAGAAGAGAGAGAATGAGAGCAAGAGAGAGAGAGAGAGTGAGAATGAGAGCAAGAGAGAGAGAGAGAGTGAGAATGAGGGCGAAAGAGATAGAGCGAGAGAATGAGAGAGTGAGAGAGAGAGAGAGAGAGAGAGAGGCAAGTGATATAAAAAGCAACAAGAAGAAAATGACTTTATCAGTGCTCTGGTCTCCCTCCTGCTCCCCCGCCCCCTCATTAACCTCTCCCCCCTCCCCCCTACACTTCCATAAGGTCAAGTCAAACCCAAAATCACACCTCTATGCGCGTATGTGAACAATTAACAAATTTAACGTTTCTTGCCCTTTCAAATTCCTAAATTAATTAAAAAAGGTCTGAAGTTTTGTGGGGGGGAGGTGTGGGGGGGAAGGAGGGGGGAGGAAGACAGGGAGGAGGAGGAGGAAGAATGGGGGAAGGGAAAGGAGGAAAAGAGAGGGGAGGGAGGGGAAGACTGTAGGAAAAGAGGAGGTGGTTTAAAAGCGAAGAGGAGAGAGAGGAGGGGTAAGAGGGAGGGAGAGAGAGAGGAGGGGTAAGGGGGAGGAGGAGAAGAGGGGGGTAAGGAGAGGAAGGGGGAGGAGGAGAGGGATGGGTAGGTGGAGAAGAAAAGAAAGAGAGGGTACAAGCAGAGGGGATGGGGGGAGGGGTGGCGGGCAGAGGGTATGTGGGGGTGTGTACCAAGCGAGATGCCCCCAATTTCATACTGGTTCCCAATTACCGAAACAAAAATGGCATAATTACCGAGATTAATTGTAGCATCTCTGCGTTGGCTGCGTTCCCCCTCTCGCCCCCCCCGGCTTATCTTCCCCGACGAAGGCAGCGCAGGGGAAGGTTTTCGCCCCCTGGAAATGTCGGGGAGGAAGGGGGAGGGAGGATAAAAGGAGGGGGGGGAGGGAGGAAAAGGAGGGGGAATAAGGAGGAGGAAAGGAGAGGGATATAATGGGGGGGAAGGGGGAAAGAGAAAAAGAAAGGAGGTGGGAAATAAAGGTGAGGAGAGGAAGAGGAGGAAGGGGAAGAAGGAGGAGGAGAAGAAGAAAAGGGAGAAGGAGGGAAGAGGGGGAAGAGAGGAAGAGATAAAGGGAAATGGGATGAATGTGTGATTGGAGGGGGGGGGGAAGGGAGGAGGGAGGGGAGAGGAAAGAGGAAGGGGGGCGGGACACTGGGCAGGGGAGGGGAGGGGGGAATAATGACAGCTGATGACAGTATCACGAGCCGTAATGATATCGTCGTGAGAGATGATTTCCTTTAGGCTTTTATTCGGGCGAATTTTTGCGGCAGTTCTGTGGCACTTTTCCCTTTGCGGCGAGATGGGGGTGAGGCGGGGTTAATCAGGCGAAGATTACAGGCCGGTTTAGAGTCTCCTTCGCTGTTTGTTGGGGTCGCCCTTTCTCTCTGTTCCTTTCTGTCGCTCTCCTTTTGTTTCTCCTTTCTCTCTACCTGTGCCTCGCACCACACACACAACACACACACACACACAAAAACACAACACACAAAAACACACAACACGCACACACACACACGCACACACATGTGTATGATTTATGTGGGGTGTTTATATATATAGGATATACACAAAATCATATATATATATAATAAAAGATATATATAAATATGTAATATAATATATATATAATATAATCATATATATATATTAATATATATATTATATATTATAATATATATAGTTATATATATATATATATTAATATATATATATACTAAAAAATATATATATGTGTGTGTGTGTGGGGTGTGTGTGTGTGTGTTGTTTTTGTGTGTGTGTGGGTGTGGTGTGTGTGGGGTGTGGTTGGGGTGTGTGGTTTTGGGTGTGTGGGTGTGGTGTGTGTGGGTGTGTATGGGGAAATTTTATATATGTATAATTTTAATATTAAAATATATATAATATATATATACATATATAATATATTATATATATAATATACATTATATATAATATATTATATATATATATATATTTATATATATATTTTATATTATATAAAATTATTATATATAATAAACATAATATTATATTCATTGTGTGTGGTTTTTTCTCTAGCACAAAACTTTCCCTTTGAACACTTTTTAATCTCCCAAAATTATACTT
>NW_023648825.1:0-6651 GCF_015228065.2 Penaeus monodon | reverse complement strand
GATATAATAGAATAATATATGGTGTGTGTGGTGTGTATGTCTATTATATACACAAAATATATATTTTTTTTTTTTCTTTTTTTTTTTTTTTTTTGCCAAACCTGAATACACTGCAGGACATAGGCCTCTCCCATCCATTTTGAGAGGTTTTTGGCAATGCCACCCTCGAATTTTAAACCCTTTTTCCTTTTCCCCCAACGGGGCCGGCTGCTCGGGGACGGTTTTTTCGAGCCAAAAGGGGGAAAAAAACGGCATTGGGATGCCCCAAACCCCAGGAAACTCGGGAAAAAAAAAAGTAAAAAAAATTTAAAAGAAATATATAATTAAAAAAATATAAGATAAAAATACAAAAAAATTTATAATATAGAAGATAGAGAAAATAAAAATCGGATAAAAGGGGATAAATAAGAAGAATGGGAAAAGAATAAAAAAAGATAGAGAATAGAGATTAAAATATAAGATAGAAAGTTAGAATATAAGAAAATTGAAGTAATATAAGAAAATAGAGAAGAAGTAAGAGATAGAAAATGAAATAAAAGGAAAAAAGAGAGAGAAAGAAAATAGAGATAATAATATGAAAAATAAGAAGATAAAAAGGATAGAATAATAATAAGATTATAATAGAAAGAATAGATTATTTTATTATTATATATATATAATATAAAAATTTTGGGGGGATAAATTTAATTAAATAAAAATTATAGAGATATTAAATAGATAGAAAAGATAAAATATAGAAAAATATAATAATATATATATATATAGAAAAAAGATATATATAAATAATATTAGAAGAGATTAATAAAATTTTTTATAATATATAGAAATATATATATTAATAAATTATATAATAATAATAATTATATATAGATAAATAATAAATAAATATAATAATTATATAATATTATAATATATATATATAATATAAATTATATATTATTTTTTATAAATTATATATAAATATATAAATATATTATTTATATATATAATACTGCGCGATTTCCAGGGGTTTGAGCGCTGGACTCCGCCCCTATGTTCCCGATTTAAATTCCCCGTTGCGGCGTCGAAAAAAAATGCCTGTGCCCACGCAGGCTCGAGCCGATCCCGGCGAGAAAGCCGGACCACGTTAAATAGAAGGGTTTCAAATAGGGGGGGGTTTGCCAAAAAACCTTCAATATGGATGGAGAGGCCATGCCTGCGTGTTTTTCAGGGGCTGTTGGCAAAAAAAAAAAAAAAAGAAGAAAAAAAAATATATATATAGGTATATAATAGAATACCCCACACACACACACCATATATATATTATAATATTTTATATCATATATTAATAATTATTAATATTAATTATTATATTATAATAAAAATTATATATTCTTTTAATAGATAATATATATAATATTATATATATATATATAAATATATATAACAAAACCACACACACACACACACACACACACACGGACCATCGCGGCAATTTTAATATTATTATATTAAAAATAATATAAATATATTAAATATATTATAAATATGTATTATAAACATATAAAATATATATATATATTATAAAAATATAATAAATATACACAACACTACAAAGCACACAAAAAACACCATACAATATGTTGTAATAAATATAAAATATATATATATATATTATTATATATTAAAAATATACATAATATATAATAATATATATATAATATTATACATATATATATATATATATATATTAATATATAACGCAAATATAAAAGAAAATCAAAAAAGCAAAAAAGAAAGCTTTTTTCATCGTCATGCACACAAGGGCAGGGTATAAAAATTTTTAAATACTTTTATTGCCATGCATAGTAAGCTTTACAGCGTCGGTTTGCAATTAGTTAGTATGAAACAAATTTTTTTAAATAATATTAAGTTTTCGACGAAAAAATTTGCATAGAAATCAGAGGACGAGCATAAAAGGGATATTTTTAAATTTTACACACGTACAAACAGTAACACAAAAGAAAGTCCCTTATCAAGTTGCTTTTGTAAATTAAAAAAAAATTTAAAAGCCTTTTAGAAATGTACTAAAATAAAAAAGCAAAATAAACAGAGTATTAAGAGTTTGACCTTTGTAAAGATTTTTTTTTTGAAGGGGCGGTGGTGCAGTTGAAAGAATCAATCATAGTTTTTAAAATTTTTTGTTTTAGGGGTTTCTAAATGAAAAAATGCCGGGGAGAAGTAAGCAAAACTTATATAGATGCCTTATAAATTCGTCAAAATACAAAAAGTGTGTGTATGCGTGCATATATATACATAATTATAATATATAGATAGATGATAGATAGAAAATATAGATAGATAATAGATAGATAGATAGATAGATTAATAGATAATGGTAGGTAGGTAGTAAATAATAGAAAATAGATAGAAAATAGATAAAATAGTAGTAATATTTTTAAATATAAAATTTACATAAAATGTATAATATGTTGTATTAAATTTTATGCAATGTTTAATAATTACATAATATATATAAATTTTAAAATTATAATAACATATAAGTATATTTTATATAGATAATCAAAAATATACATCAAATTCTACCACACACACACACCACACACACACACACCACACACAAAAAACACAAAAACACACAAAACCCCACAACACACACAAAACCCCAAACACCACACAACACACAACACAACAAAAACCCAACAACACACACTATCCAAAGGTCACTTAAGAAAGGGTTTCCATACTTTTTTAAATTTGGGGGATAAGGCTTGACCACTTGGTGTTTAAAAGGTAGGCGGGGAAAAGGGGAATAATGGAAACAACAGGAAACTAGCAAAAAATAAAGAATTTAGATTTTTGGCTCTTCGGCGTTTTGCCATTGCGTGCCCTTGCGGGCAGGATTAAAACACTTATTGGGTGATAGTATTTTTAACTTTTTTTAAATTTTCCTCAGGCTGTAAATAAAAAACAATAATACAATAAATACACAAAAAATTAACAAAATGAAAATAACTGAATCTGATGTAAAAAATTTTGCCCCAACCCCCGGTCATGTAGTGAAGGGGAGAGAAAGGGGAATTTCCATATATTAGAAAATATATATATATATATAATATATATTTTAATAATATTATATATATAATATTATATATAAAAATTATATAAAACTATGCACATATATGTGTAAAAAAATATAAACATATATATTTATATATTTTTAATATATTTTAAAATATTATTATAAAATTATATAGTAAATAGCAATAGTGTTTATGTATATATATATATGTATTATATTTCTTTTAACGGAGTTTCATGTCTGACCCGCGTGGTCACAGCATGAACTTAATTGTATTTTTTTTTTTCTTTTTGGTGCTCTTGGAGTGATTCGTGGAGGGTCCCCATTTCCTTTCCCGGGAGTGCGGTGGTCCCTTTTTAGGAATCTTTCTCTCTTTTTTACCCGGGCTTAGACCACATTTGAGGGGGCTGGCTGGCCCCCCGGGGCAAAGTAGGCAATAAAGGGTGAAATTTTCCTGCCCAAGGGAAAAAAAGGGGCGGTGGGTGCTCGAACCCTCGAATTTAGGTTGCCGTCGGACAGTCTGAGTCCGACCTTAACCTTTTGGGCCCCGCGGCCCTTTTGTTATATTATATATATAATATATATAAATAATTTTAAAAATATAATGTATATATAATTTTATTTAAAACTGTGGTGGGGGTGTGCGTGGCATATAATTATATATATATTTTATATATATATATAAATTTTATATAAAATTTTAAATATTTCATAATTAACATACATACATATATTAATTATATTAAAATATAATATTATTAATAGAAGGGGAAAGAGAGAGAGGATAGAGGGGAGAGATATAGGGTAACGATGATAAAAGATATGCATATAATATATTATAGCATAAATAAAGCATATATTTAATAATATATATTATATATTTATATATTAGATAAAATAATATATATATATAAAAGAGAGAGAGGAGAGGAGAAGAGAGAAGAGAGAGAGGGGGAGGAGAGGCCGCAGGGGCCCAGGTGGGTTTGAGCACGGACTCAAAACTGTCAACGGCAAACTGATTCGAGGGTTTTGGTACCGGCCGGGGCGTTATTCCCCTTTGGGGAAGAATTCCCTCGTTTTCTACCTGCCCCCTGGGTGGGCAAACCACTCAAGTCGTCCCGGGCCCAAACCCGGGTAAATAGGAGGGTTCTGTCAGGAAAGGCATCCGGCCATAAAAGATATCGCTAATGCATCCCCATGCATCATGGGGACCCTATTTAACAAAAAACAACCGGCGGCGTGTATATATATATATATATAAAATATATATATTATAATATATTATTTATATATATAAATGTTGGAAAATTGTTTTTTTTTACACACACACCACACACACACACACCAAACACACACACCACACACCACACACAACACACACACCCCACACACACACACACACACACACGCCCCCCACATATATATAAATAGATTAGATAAAAAAGAGAGAGGAGAGAAGAAAAGGGGAGGGGGAGAAGGGGAAGAGGGAGAAGAGAGAGAAGAGAGAGAAGAGGGAGGAGATGGAAAAAGAAAACACTGAAAAAAACAAAGGAAAAAAAATTTCCCCTCTATTGCACACAGAAACATTAAACCATAATATGCAAAGAAAACAACTTCCTTCCCGGGGTTATTACGTAGGGTTTTTTTTTTAGCATGAAGATGTGACCCTTTGTCCCCAATTGCACACTTCCAGATTCTGCTCGTTCGTCCTGCAATGGAGCCTGATTAGCAATTGTATGATAATATATAATTATATATACACTTCTTCTTTTAACGGTAGGTTCATGTCTGAGCCGCCGTGGTCACAGAATGATACTTAATTGTAGTTTTCATGTTGTGATGCTCTTGGAGTGAGTACGGGGTAGGGTCCCTAGTTCCTTTCCACGGAGAGTGCCCGGTGTTACCTTTTAGGTAATCATTCTCTTATTTTGTGAGGGCTTGGGACTCCAGAAATTTTTTTTCTACGATACAAGACACAGGTAAGGTGAGCATGAAAGGGCTATCTGCCCTTGGAGAAAAATGCGTTAATACCCGCCCTTCAGCACCCTTCCTTCACCCCGAAGCTTCCGTTGAGGAGCCGCGGGGGACCCAGGCGCCTCCTCTCCCCTCACCTTAAACGGGGGAACACGACACAGTCGCGCTTCTTGCTCTGGTGCCGAACTTGGTGGCAGATCGCAGCCCACTACATAGCCTGTTAATTCCTGGCTTGAATATCCTGCCAAAGGGAAAATGGGAAACAGTGCATCATATTTAAAAATATATGACGCTTTTTATATGCTAACAGACATTGTGGAGATGTATAGCGAATCCACGATCGAAACAATTTCTACGAGAAGAAATGATGGCTGCGTCCTGTCTTCACCAGGATCTATTTTCACATATCTCTGGGAAGTCATAAGCGAAACATCATATGTATTAGTTAAAACAGCTCCAAGATAAGTGAACTCTTTCACAGTAGTAGTAGTAATAGTAGTTTTTTTTCTTCTCTCTTTCTTTCTTTCACCTTTCAGGGTCGCCACAGCGGAATGATCCGCATCATAGTCTTGGTTTGTTTTTGCATCCGGATACCCTCCCTGCCGCCAGCCTTCCCCGTCCATCCGGGCATCACCCGGGCGGAGGCGCCGCCGTGCTCACTGCGAAGACGCGCCCCTCGCGGGCGGCTTCAGCAGCGCCACGATCTCACTGAGGGTGAAGCGCAGCTCTATATATACACTATCTGTATATATATTTAACATAGATTTAAACATGCATTCATGTGTGTGTGTTTATTATATATAATATATAATATATATATTATAATATAATATATATAAAATATATATATACAATAACACACACACATACATACACCCCACACACACAACAATATGTAATATATATATATATATATATATATATGTATATATATATTATATTATATATTAATATATATATATGTAAAAGATTTTTATATATATATAATATATAGATTATATATTATATAAGAGGCCGCGGTTTGGGAGAGTTGGGGTTTGAGCACCGGACCAAGTCTGTCACGACGGCAATCTGAGTTCGAGGGTTCGAGTCATCGGCCGGCGCGTTGTTCCCTTGGGCAAGGAACTTCACCTTGATTGCCTACCTACCCACTGGGTGGCCAGCCAGCCCAAGTCGTGCTGTCCCAAGCCCGGGTAAATAGAGAGAATGATTACCTAAAAGGTAACACCGGCACTCTCCTGGAAAGGAACTGGGGACCCTACCACGTACTCACTCCAAGAGCATATAACATGAACACTATAATTAAGTATCATGCTGTGACCATGGCGGCTCAAACATAAACCTACCGTAAAAAAAAAAAAAAAAAAAAAAAAAAAAAAAAAAAAAAAAAAAAAATATATATATATATAATATATATAATATATTATATATATATATATATGTTTGGTGTGTGTGTGGTGGGTGTGTGTAGCCTTTTCATTTTGTAGATGCCACAAGGCAGCAGTTTTTTGTAAGGGAACTCCATAGCTTGACCATACACGGACAATAAAGGAGCAGCGGGGATCACTTTGTACTAGGCACTATAACCCAAAATT
>NW_023648824.1:0-5000 GCF_015228065.2 Penaeus monodon | reverse complement strand
AGTAACATTTGAGATAAATAAGAGTGTGGAAGAGTGGGATGTCCCCGGCGTGGTAATTAGTAGCAATAGATTCAAATCTGAAATGTGAGACAGATTTTTTGTTTCTAAGGCCATGGAAGATGACTTAGCTATTTTAGAAGGCCCGGGAGGAGGAAATGGTTTTCTGAGCGCAAGAGTCAAGAATGGAAACAGATGCTGTGACAAACCAAGATTTATATTCCTAATCCTTCTCTCTCTTCTACGGGATATTCCCTTACCTGTCGGGTTACGAACCTAACATATTTGATAATGATTATTGTTTATATCATTATATATATCCTTATCTTTCAGTCCATCATATAATAATTTGTATATTAAAAAAAAAAAAAAAAAACGACGCCAACGCATTAGGGTCGAATCTTTTCACCCTATGAGATAAATGGAGGGATTCCCCCCCTATCTGGAGAGAGAAGGTCAGATGACAAAAGGTCACGAAGGTATACATGCGGGGGATACCGGAGCCAAGATTGTGAATAATGAGGCGGTATAAATCCTTGCGAACTTAAGAATGTTTGTACGCTTTTGCGCAATCAACCGCGGATTCATTCGATTACATTCTTTCCTTTTTTCTTTTTCTTTTTTTCTCACGTTTTTAAACCCTTTTTTTCTTATTTCTGATCTATTTCTTTTATGTTTGATCAACTTTTTTTTTACTTGTCATTCTTTAATGTCTCTTTCTCTTTTAATCTTCCTTGCAGATCAATCAAACTCTTTTGCGTAAAAAAGTCACAACAGATTAATTCATGTAAAACGTTTCTTACGTTTTACATTAAACAGATTTTTCACTATATCATTCTATTTTTAATCTCTTACTTTAATTTTCATTACTTTTTCTCACTCTCTCTGACAACCTTCACTCCTGTTTCACATATATTTATTTGCTTATTAACTGGTTAATTAATTAATTATCTTTTTAAGTTTCATTTGTTTCTTTCGAAGCTTCAAAGGAAAGGACAAAACAGGTGGAGAAATACGCCTGTGTCACTTCCTGCGGTTCAGGGACTCGTAACAGGGACTTCCCCGAACTCTTCTGAGAGAGAGAGTTACACAGGGGGACCTTTAGCTTCTCATTGTACTTAGTCATTGCACTTTAAAAAAAATACTGATGAGTTTAGTCAGTTTAGTCATAATGCGTTTTTTTTTACTAGAGTTTTTGCTTAGAGTAGATGTATTTACATTTACTTTCTCTTTCTATCATTGTGTTTGGGTTTTATGTCAAACTGTTTTTTTTTTCTTATGGCCATCACTCTCATCCTTCGGTTTATGAAATTCGTTTCTGTTCGCCACTTCGTTACTGTCAGGCTTTGCATTTGCCTTTAATTCCTCTATTTCTGTTTTACTCTACACGTTATCATTATTATTTCATTTTCATGTATTTTTTTCCTTTTTACTGCAATATTTTGTGATTATTATATTTTTGTTTGCAATAAAAACATTCGAATGAAAAGATTTATATCTCGAATTTTCAACCCTCCCTCTATTAGACATATCGGATCTCAGTATCTTGAAGATCTTCTACTGAGCAGGTTAATCAATCACTCAAATATGATAAAAAACAAGAAATAGAAAAAAATGTTGTACAGCAATACATCAAAGTGACACCAGGTAGTCTCTCGTACCTACTCAGGGAGGCGATAGAGCGTGACTTGCGCAAAGTGTCTTTCGCTCTGCATCGTTATCTACATCCTCAGTGTGTGGTCCGAGTTCGATACCATTTTCCTGGTATGCAGGTTGCAAACCGCAGGTATGTAAAACTGGTCTCTCTGACGGTCTCTACAGGTCTTTAAATGTACCCACAGGTCTCTAAATGTATCCACAGGTCTTTACAGTTCTCTACTATACTATAGTTTTCTACTATAGATCTCTGAAGATCTATACAGGCCTACAAAGGTCTTCACAGCTCTCCACAGGTTCCTAAAGGTCTCTACAAGTTTACAAAGGTCTCTGCAGTTCTCTACAGGTCTCTAAAGCTCTCTGCAGGTCCCTTAAGTTCTCAAGAGGACTTTAACACACAGAAGAATACCCTCAGAATACTGTACCATGTACTGTTCCTTCAACACTAATACTGATCCAAGGTGAGAAATGGCAACAACGGAAGAGTTCAAAGAGGAGCTTGTTCTTCGGCGCCTTCGGGTCCGGCCAGCGGGTGTGCTTTGGGCATCCTCAAGGAACGTAGGTGTGGAGTCTGACATGTGTGGTACTTCTCCGGTTCTGATATTGGCTGTCTTGTTTCGTTATGGCGTATTTTCTCTCTCTCTCTCTTTCTCTGTTTCTATCTCTTCCTCGTACTCTTAGACTGATTGATTATTACCATTTTCTTATTTCCAATCTCTTGCTTTATTTTTCAGTCCTTTTCTCACTCGCTCTGATTAGCTTCACCCATTATTCCCATTCACTCATTTGTTTCTTTCGAAGCTTCAAACGAAAGGATAAACAGGCGTAAAAATATAACGACAAATTGACTCGAATTTCGGTGTTTACATACAATATAGATGACAAGAAAAGAAGAAAAAAGAAAAAGGATATTAAATGAAAATTTATTTTAGAAATACACAACGAAATCACGAACCGCTTCTGCGAAAACCAATTAACAGGGCACTAGGACATTGAGGATCACTAAGACATCCTAACGCTCCTCGATACTCTACCACTACAGATCCTCCTCGTGGATCAGCATAGACCCTGGTAGATCAGCAGAGACCCTGGTGGATAAGCAGACCCCCTGGTAAATCAGAAGAGACCCTAGTAGATCAGCAGAAATCTTTGTGGATCAGCAGAGACCATGGTAGATTAGCAGAGACTCTCGTAGATAAGCAGAGACCATGGTAGACCAGCAAACACCATGCAGATCAGCAGAGACCCTTGTGGATCAGCAGACCCCCTGGTAAATCAGTAGAGATTCTGGTAGATCGGCAGAAATCTTTGTTGATCAACAGAGACACTTGTGGATCAGCAGAGACACTGGTAGATTAACAGAGACCTTGGTAGATCAGCAAAGACCATGGTAGATCAGCAATGACTCTCGTAGATCAGCAGAGACTTTGGTAGATCAGCAGAGACTTTGGTAGATAAGCAGAGACTCTCGTAGATCAGCAGTGATTTTGGTAGATCAGCAGGGGACTTTGGTAGATCAGCAGAGACTCTCGTAGATAAGCAGAGATTCTCTGAGATCAGCAGAGACTCTCGTAGATCAGCAGAGACTCTCGTGGATCAGCAGAGACTCTCGTAGATCAGCAGAAACCCTGGTAGATCAGCAGAGACTCTCGTGGATCCCCCGGGTTTTCCCAGGGTATGGGTATCACCTGCAGGCGAAACCAGCCCTTGCTTCAGATTTAATCTTTTCCTGTACAGTCCCGTGCAAAAATTCTTCTCCTTTATAAGTGAAGTTTATATAGAAATGTCTTATGTTTGCCAATATATTCATCAGTCTTATATTTATATTATTGTTATTATTATTATTACCATCATCATCACCAAACACCATCTATATAATTATTATCAACATTATCATTATCATCATCATCATCATCATAAACATCGTCATCGTCGTCATCGCGTCATCGTCATCATTATTATTATTGCTACCACCATCAGTTACAGACATCGATTACTGGTAAAAAAAAATCTGTGTTTTCGAATGATAAGAATTAGCGAGACACGAAAGATAATTGAAATAATAGAATATTTTTATTTGTTTTTATCGTTCTAAAGTATTCGGGTCCCGTCAGGTCCTCTCGTTTTCGTAACCCCACTTGATAGGACCAGATGTGGATCCGTTTCTCTCTCTTTCTCTGTCTCTCTCTCTTTGTGTCTCTGTCTCTCTTTCCCTCTGCCTGTCTGTCTGTCTGTTGTCTGTCTGTCTCTCTGTCTCTCTGTCTCTCTTTCTCTCTCACACAAAACACACAACACAGAATACCTAGTGCAATACATTATAGCAGTCAGTAGGAAATTAGTATGAAATATATTACACATATATAGATGGCCGCTGCCAAAAGCATTTCTTCACTGCTTCTCCTCTCTCTCTCTCTCTCTCTCCCCTCTGCCTCTCTCTCTCTCTCTCCTTCCCCTTTTTTGTTGTTTTAAAAATGCGCGAAAAATCACCATTGTAACGTTAGGTTTCGGTTTTTCTTGCTTTACAGTGGTTGTTTCATCTTCATTTGTGTGTTTTCTGGACCTTTTATGCAGTACCACCATACCTCACTTTATTAAACTAAGAGATCAGATCAATTTTTCTGTATGAATATCTGTAGTCATGTGTAAATGCAGATTTTTTTCTTAATTTTTGTTTAATAATGATTATATTTCCACGATTAATTCAGCTGCAGAATAGCTTTTTAGCAAAACAAGATAACTCAGGTGCTCCACAGTACAGAATCGGCTCGTTTTATTTTTTCTTTCCTTCTTTTTGTTTTGTTTTTTTTTTTACTCCCATTTATTTAATTAACGTGGCGTCACTCAAAGCAAACATCACAAATTCCCAATTCCTACAGGGAGTTTGCAGACGTGTGGTAAGGGCCAGTCATAAACCCTCTTCGCTGCCGACCTTAGGGGAGGGAGGTCAGCGGAGACGCACAAGGAGTCATGTGAAATATTCGTGCTGAACGAATTGTACATAAAATAGAAGAACGAAGGGGAAGAACAGGAAACACACAGAATATGCTTTTCGTTTCTTGTTTCTCCATGTTTTGTAGAAAAAAGCAAAAACGTAAAGGCTTTCTGTATATTCGAAATGCTCTCTCTCTCTCTCTCTTCCTCTCTCTCTCCTCTCTTCTCTCTTTTTCTCTCTCTCTCTCTCTCTTCTCTCTCTCTCCTCTCTTCTCTCTCTTTTTCCCCTTTGTTATTTTATTTTCGTAGGAGAAGCGCGAGGACGAAAAAGCAGTGGATTAGTTTACCTTGAGGGCGTTTCTTCCCAGAAAGCACACTCATTTGGGGAGGATTTTTCTGCAGGTTGTGCTTGCTCC
>NW_023648823.1:0-6652 GCF_015228065.2 Penaeus monodon | reverse complement strand
AGGGGTTGTGGTGCTCCAGTTCCCCAGATCAAGGGTAAGGTGGGGTACCTTTCATGGTCACCAGGACATGCCTGGTTGGAGTCTTCCCTTTTGACATTTGGGAAGCCTCCACGACCTGTGGGTGTGATGTAATCACTTTCACATCATATAAGACTGAGAAGCCAGTAGCACCATCTTGACTCCCTTTTCCTCAGGTTCAGTGGTGAGAGACTCACTTCCTCCCATCTTTTAGCTCCTTCAATCTTTGGCATGATGATCATGCCCTGATCTCTTGCTACCGGGATTGACACCGGATTTTGCGTTGGCTCTCCAGTGCCCTGACCATTTGGTAGGCACTGTCGAAGTCTTCGGGTTTGACTGGCAATTTGAATTGGGGGAATTGCCTTGGGGTTCCAGACTCTCCCTCAGAGTCTGTCCCCGCTTCGGCCCGCCCTTTCGGTTTTGGGGCTTGCTCGTGGGGGCACAACTGATTTGGCTGGTTCAGCTTGTGCTCCCAACTCAGCCAGGGGGATCGTCTGAGGGGAACTCAGAGACCTTCTTGGCTTGAGTGCTGGCCTGGAGGGGCCAGTACAAGAGTCCATCTGTTGGACAATCTGATGGACAGACATATTTTTAGATGGTTTTTCTGTCTCGTCCATCTTGGCAGCAGGCGTGACAGAGTCATCCTGTGCTTGGGGTTTCTTTTGCCACCCAGAGGCACGTATGGCTTAAGGGTGGCTGCCGTGGTCTGGGCCTTGAATGGCTCGTCAACATTGGCATCTGCCTTTGGGGGTTTTTAGTTTTGTTGTCCATGTATTTGGACAGTGCTTCATCCACTCACGCCCCCACCCACCACGGAGTCCAACAAGGGGAGCTGAGTGTTAGAGCCAGTGTCTAACAGCTACTGGGGTGATGAGTGGATATACACAGCCAATAGCCATTATAAAGGCACTCACGGACCAGTGTGAGTACCAACGGCAGCATGGCTACTTGACCCTAGCCTCCCGAAGGAGACCAGCCGATTGACCTGAACGGCCTGGATCAGGCCTCCTGTCTTGCTGGAATAGAGGCGTGTTGCTAGCAGCAGGGCGTACTCATCACGGCATCACTCAACCTCAAGGACTCCCGTCTCCACAGCGCACAAGGGTGCCATGCACGGCAAACACGTGGGTAGGTGTGAACTCCTGGGTAGAGACCAGAGGGGATGCCCTTCCACCTACATGGCATCATTGTTGGGAACCCTTTTGCTCATCCTCTGAAGCAGCCACCCAAAGGTTGCTTCACCTCAGTGAGGGAAAGAAGCTCTTGCACTTTTTCCAGGCTGTTCCTTTTATCCCTCTGAGACAACCACCCAAATGTTGTTTCATCTCAGTGAGGGAGTGGAGGTCCTATACCTTTCAAAGTGAACCCCTTTTCCTCTGAAACAGCCACCCAACGGCTGTTTCACCTCACTGAGGGATGGAGTTCTTACACCTTTTCCAGGCAGTTCCTCTCATCCATCTGAAACAACCACCCAAAGGTTGTTTCACCTCAGTATGGGAGAAGAGGACCTGTACCTTTTCATAGTGAATCCCTCTTCTCTCTGAAACAGCCCCCCAAAGGCTGTTTCACCTCAGGAAGAGAAGAGGATCCTGCACCTGGACTCTTACACTCTTTCCAGGCAGTTTCTCTCAACACTCAATGGTTGTTTCACCTCAGTGAGGGAGGAGAGGACCTGTACCTTTTCAAAGTAAATCCCTCTTCTCTCTGAAACAGCCACCCAAAGGCTGTTTTCACCTCAGTAAGAGAAGAGGGATCCTGCACCTGTTCAAGTAAGTTCCTTCATCCCTTTGAAACAGCCACCCAAAGGCTATTTCACCACAGTGAGGAAGAGATGCTAACTTTCCAGTTGGTTCCTATGGCGGGACGGGAAGTTAGTGTTCTGTCTAGCAGCAGCTATTTAGACAGAACCAGGCTGAAGGCCTGACATAGTGAGGGGCTCCTACCTGTTTATCATTCCTATGCAAAACAGCGAGAGTGGCAGTCATCAGATGGTCTGCCAGACCAGTCCCTAGCATGTAGAATGGCAAATCTATGCACATCGTAAGGCAGGCACCCCCAGACACACCCTCCCTTGCGGGAGGTAAAGGTCTGCCCACGTCCGAGCACGCCGCCGAAAGGTGCGCACAGAGTAATCCTAATGCTGAAAATTCGTATAGCAAGAATAGACTAGAGGGCACGAAGCTAAATGCAAGCAATTAGCATCGCGGCAGCAAACAAGAGAGGAGTGTCCTTCCAGGTCTGCTGCTCGATGTCCACTGGTAGGGAGAGCCGGCAGGCCTGTGTCATATGATCTCGGTTCCGGATTCTGCCGCTTAAGTACACAAGCACTGTGTAAGCGTGCAGGGAACAAGGGGAGCCTGATGTCCAATGAGCACGGACATGGCTGTGGACCTGGTGTGACCCAACCTGGGAAACTATGCTGAACTTCAGGTTGCAGGGTCGTGCTGCTACAGGTACTCCCCCTCCAGGCCTGTGTCATATGATCTCGGTTCCGGATTCTGCCGCTTAAGTACATGAGTGCTGTGTATGCGTGCAGGGGTCAAGGGAGTCTGATGTCCAATGAACACGACAAGGCTGTGGACCTGATGTGACCTACTTTGGGAAACTATACTGAACTTTAGGTTGTGGATGGAAATATTTGGATGGACACTGTGCGAGACCTCACTGTTTCTCAGAATGATTATAAAGACGTTCCCAAATGACGGTATACTGTACCTTTATCGCTGGTGAATCGCACTTCCCACACACTGGAAACTTCCACTCTCTTGCCACCTCATTCATACATACTGTAATGCGTTCTGAGGTTGTAGGAACCCCAGTTACCCAGATCAAGGGTAGTGGTTGGGGCTCCTTTCAAGGAAGCCCCCACGACCTGTGGGTGTGATGTGATCAAATACACATCATAAGAAAATGAGAAGCCAAGTAGCACCATCTTGACTCTCCTATCGTTGGGATGGCGAGAGACACACTTTCCTCCCATCTTTAAACTCCTTCGTTTCCCACAGGAAATTCAGGGTAGCTTTCGGGACAATGATCATGCCCTGGTCTATAGCAACCCAAACTGACAGCCAGATTTTTCGCTGCATCTCCAATGCTCTCACCAGTTGTTAGGCATTGTCGAAGCCTTTAGGTTTAGAAGGGACCTTGATCTGTGAGAAACGCCTAGGGGGTCCAGAATCTCCCTCAGAGTCTGTCTCCGGCCTAGGGCGTTTCGGACTGCCCATTCTCGGCTCTGGCTATAGGAGCAGCCGCTGGATTAGCTGGTTCACCTTGTGCTCCCATCTCGGTCAGAAGAGAAGTCAGAAGTCTTCTTGATTTGGGTGCAGGCTGGAGAGGCCATCTGCTGATCACTTTAGCAGCAGGTCTGACAAAATCAACCTGTTGTTTTTTTTTTTCTTCTTTTTTTGCCACTAGAAGCCATATATAGTGATTGCCATGGTCAGTGCCTTGCATGTTTCGCCAACATTTTCCTCGTTCAGTGGTATTTTTGTGAATAGTTTGCCATGTAAATAAGCAGTTATTTCATCCTCTCATGCCTCCACCCACCATGGAGTCCAACAAGGGGAAGCTGTATGTTAGATCTAACGTCTAACAGCTACAGGGGTGGTGAGAGGGTATATGCAGCCAATAGCATTGTTACAGCACTCGCGGGACTTGTGTGAGTGCCAACGGTGCCATGATTGCTGGACCCTAGCCTCCCATAGGAAACTAGATAATTGACCTGACCTGGCGTGATGCTAGCCCCAGAGCATACACTGCACTACAACCTCCAGGACTCCTGTCTCCACAACGCACCAAGGTGCCACGCACTGCAAACATGTGTGGTAGGTGAGAACACCCGTGGAGAGACCAGAGGGATGCCATTCCCCATATAGATAGGCATCATTGTTTGGGGTCTTTTGTTCATCCCTCTCCAGTGTGTCAACCACCCAAAACCTGGTTCACCTCAAAGAGGGAGCTCAGGTCCTGCACCTCTTCGTGACGATACCTTATTGTTTATTATATTTGTGCCGCGATACCTTATTGTTATTATTAACTTAGCAATGTAAATGCACAGTAAATCATCATTGTTTTTCCTCAGTCTGAGGTTGTGTTTAGGTGTGCTTTTTCTCTCTAAACTCCATTCACTTTCTTGTCATCTGGGCTTACATAAGTCCCCCAGGACTTTTGTATTCATTTGTGTGGTGTGCCCCTTACCTGTTGCCCTTTTGTAGCAAGAATTGGCAATAAGGGAGGGGTCCTAACACAAAACTCCAATCCCTTAGCACACTGTAGAAGGCAACCAGGCGCTAGGTCGAGTGTAGCTCCTTTTAACTCTCTTGAAGAGTACCCACCAATCACCATCCACTATTTTCTCAATATCTTTCTCTCTAAAATAATTTCCTCTCTTTCTATCACCTCCTTGTTCACCCTCACCCCACATTTCATTCCTGACGACCTCATGCTTTTTTTGGACGATGAATAAGAAGTCCACGGCGGCCCTCGCCAAGGCCGAAATCAGAGTACTTCGGTACTACTCCACCCATGATGGGTATGTCGCCCTTACAGAGGACAACAGCCAAGCGGAGAAGCTCTTCTCATGCACAACGACTTCCGACTGGAAAAAGTGGGATTCGCTCCTATGCTACTACTTCACAAAGCTCACCCTGGTATTCCAAAAACTCGACAGACAGGCTGTCAACGAGATTAATGAAGATATTACCGCGAGATCGTGGCATCAGCTCCCCACGCAAAAGTGGAAAACATCTATATCATGAAAGAGCTATACATGATGAAGGCCAGGTTTGCTGATCACGCTTCAGCAACAAATCAAGAGGAAGCCATTTACCTCTTCAAATTGTATGTTGTACTATGGCAAATACAGTTTGAGCGATTCATCCCTGTAAGACAATGAATGAAATGCTTTGCATATGGGCATCTCAAGTTCAATTGCAAAAAGGAAAAAAATCCTGATGCTCTGAATGTGGATCTGGCATCCACACTTATTGCAACTGTACCAGCTTGGTAAAGAATGCCTTAATTGTGGAGGGGCACACATTTGCCAACAACTGCCCCATCAGAAAAGAGGCTATTAAAACCAATCAAGAAAAGGAGAAGGAAGCTAGACCCCTCAAAGCCGTCGCCCAAAAGCAGCACAAGCCACGATACAGCAACAACAAATGCTTGGAAACCCCGGATTAACCAGGTCCGCCAAGACACCGAGGACAAAGCAACCCCCCTGAGCCCACGGTGCACCTAGCCCTTCCTGACACCCTTCAAAGGAAATATTGATAGTCCTAATGCATGCCCACCTAACAATTTAACCAATTCTGAACGAAGCTTTAAAGAGCACACCAGGGAGGTCCTGAAAAGGAACAACCTCTCTGCCCTTGACTGCTGGGGATCCTAAGAGTAGTTCAACCTCCCTCCCTCCCTTTCAGCCGGGAAGCCCTCAAAAACGGCTTCACATGTCCAAGCACTGGACCCCCCAACTTGAACTAATCTTCCAAAACACCCCTCAACTCCTCCCAACCCTAGCTCCCGACCCCTTTAGTCGGGCCCAAAAGGAGCAACAAGCTACCCCTCAGGGGCCATAAAAACCCCCCAAACGCACGCTGTACCAGCACCACTAACGGGACTGCCTCAAGACCCCCCTCCCTCCCCCAGCTTAACTGGCAACCCCCGTCTCTATAGATCCTTATGACCCCCCAAAAAAATTTAGAGCTCAATTGAGACCCCAAATATTACGGGTCAGATTATTGCTTTGAAACACCGCTAAACATGATACTCAAGCCGACAAAAAAACGGCCAAGATGTAAAAAATGAGCGAATCAGGGGGCTCTTCTCTAGAGCCCCCTAGAGTATTTCAACATGGTCATATCTGAAAAAGTACACGATCACCCATACAAGAAAACATCCTTGTAACAAACAGCATGATTGAAAAAACCCTAAAAATCAACAGAATACACGGTGGATACCTTGCTGTAAAATGCAAGAACACAGCACACAAACATGATAAGTAAGCACTACTACATTCATGCCACATAATCGTGCAACACAACGTACTACACTGGACAACATGTAAAAAAAGAACTCTGCAACACCACAGAAAACACGACCCTCATATCATCCTCATAAACAGCCATGGGCTCAATAACCCCAATCCACTAAAGATCGACCTATACAGTCTACTCTTCAAACAAACAACAAGAAAGAAGCAATGGGCGTGACAATTGCGATCAAGAATATTTCTCGCAAAATCATAAATAACTTCATCTCAGACCTTTTTGGGAGTCGAAGTAACACACCAAATCATACCCATCATACTGGCAACACTCTAATCCCCCCACGAAGATCATACATCCCAACAACCTGACATCTTGCCGCTCCTGGGCACAACAAACCATTTACATCATGGGAGATTTTAATGTAAACCATACACTCTGGATACAACCAAATAACGCACTAGGCAGAGGCCTGGCCTCTTACATACAACAAGGGAAGGGCTCACACACCTCGGTCCACACACATCAACATATATTGCATATTACACAGCAACAACACTTGACATAGTACTTGCTAACCTCACATATCAACAGACGATGTCACCTCCAGTGATCACCTCCCTGTAATATTAACACTATCCAACAAA
>NW_023648822.1:0-2500 GCF_015228065.2 Penaeus monodon | reverse complement strand
TTTGACAGCAAACGTTCTGTCAGAAATGAAATTTTGAATAAAACAAGGCAAGTTTCCACGTAATCCAAAAGCATAAAGTTTTCTGAGTAGGCCATATCGCCATGTCATGTCGTAGGCTTTTTCTATATCTAAAAATACTGAAATCAAAAAATCTTTTTTGGCAATCGCCTCTTGAATATGACTGTCCAGCTTTACTAGCTGATCGAGAGTTTGGCGTCCCTTGCGGAAGCCGCACTGCTCGTCAACTAGTAAATTACTGGAATTTAAAAATGCAATAGCCTACTGTTAACAATTCGTTCCATGACCTTGCATAAGCAACTTGTCAACGCAATTGGGCGGTAGGAGATGGCAAGTCTGGGATTACCCCCTCCTTTCAATATGGGAATGATGTGGGCAAAGTGCCATGAGTTTGGAAAAGTGTGGCTTTTCCAAATTTCATTGTACACTTCTAGCAACTTAATCATGTCATCATGATTAAGATGCTTCATCATCTCATATCGAATCTCATCGGGGCCTGGGGATGTTCCTCTACAGGCTTCTAGGGCTCGGACAAGCTCATCCATTGTAAGATCTTTATTGTAATCAAAGTCATCTCCTGTGGCAAAGTGAATTGGTTGCAGCTCAGCCTCTTCCTTGATGGTCAGGAAGGTGGGATGGTAATTAGCTGAGCTGCTTGTATGAGAGAACTGCCTGGCGAGTGCATTAGCAATGTCTCTAGGTGAATCGAAATTAGTTCCCTCTTCAATGATGTTATTGATTTTGATAGATGTTTTTTTCTTATTGATTTTATTAATAGTGGACCAAACCTCTGATATTTTGGTGTTGCTGTTTATTGTAGAGACAAAGCTCCGCCAGGAGTCTCTTTTTGCTTGTCTTATTACTTCTACGAGCCCTAGCTCTTGCTAGTTTGTAATTGCAAAAGTTCTCATTTGTGATGTTATTTTTGAAAAGCCTGTAGGCCTTATTGCGTCGGCACAGCGCCCTGCGGCAATCTGGTGTCCACCATGGAACTCTATGCTTAACGCTATCTGTCGAAGTTTTAGGAATGGATAGCAATGCTGCTTCTATAATCGAATTCTGAATATTGTTTACTTTATCATCAATGGTTTCTCCAACAAGTTCGAGCTTGACGCTCCTTGTGAAGGCGACCCAGTCTGCTCGTTTTACGTTAAATTTAGGCGCTGAAGGCGTTCTCACTGTGTCGCATGAATATTTAATCAAAATAGGAAGATGATCGCTTCCCAACGAGTCGTCAATGGTGTGCCACAGGCACTTGGCTGCTATTGATGAAGAGACCAGTGATAAGTCAATAAAGCTCAAATTACCGGTATTATCGTCCACCCGCGTCGGACTACCATCATTCAGAAGGACTAGATCAGACTCATTAAGCAACTTAACTACTTGCTCACCTCTACCATCCACCCGCAGGGAACCCCATAACGTATGATGAGCATTAAAATCAGCTAAAATTACTTTATTTTGTGGCAGACGTTCCTGAAGAGCAAAGAGCTCATCATAGGCTATCGCTGCATCAGGTGGACAATAAAGTGAACATATAGCCAGATACGTGCCATTAATTTTTACTTTGCATGCGACAAATTCCAAAGTAGAATCAATAGTCACTTCTGTAAAAGGGAGGCTTTGGTGGATGTACATGGCGACCCCGCCTCCACCCCTACCCTCACGATCCTTCCGACATAAATGGTAGTTCCTCAGCGAAACGACCTCGTTAGAGACGAGGTGTGTTAAGTGCGTTTCTTGGAGAACTATAATATCGGGAGCATAGGACGAGGCTAATAATTTAAGGTCATTTACTTTAGATCTAAGACTTCGACAGTTCCATTGTATAATGGTCGACGCGAAGATTACGTTTTATGGGGTTTGGAAGTGCCTTGTCCACCAGTTTTTTTCTTCTTTTTTTGGGAGGGAGACGCCTCCTCTCCCTCGCTTCCCGGGGACCTCTCTCGGGATGGTTTGGAGACAGAAGCCTCCATGTCCTGCACCTCCTGATGAGGGAGACGACTGACAGATTGCGATCTGCTTCTCTCACGAGAAACCGATCGCGAGCCTGACGAAGTCCTCACAGGAGTAGCCCGGACGGGAAGGTGCGCTCCGGACTGTGATTCGGTATCATCCTCCTTGTGATGTTTAGACTGGGTTGATGCAGTCATTTGATCAACCAATTTGGTCAAATGATAAACTTTAATATTTAATTCTTTAACCGTTTGTTTAAGTTCAGCAATTTCCTTATCCTTGGCTGCAAGCTGTTGACTGACATTACTTGCACTAGGGGTGACGTTAGTTACTGCTTCAGCATAGGAAGTATCAGGTTTGTGTGTCAAACTTTCCACTTTCCTCTTAGCTTCAGTATAACTAACTTCATGCTTCCTCATATATGCTAATGTCTCAGTCTCCTTCTTCAGGATGTTGCACTCAGCAGATCTCTTGGGACTGATTGGGGTAGACATCTTTCAAAAATACTTAGCACTTGGAGTATAAG
>NW_023648821.1:0-6652 GCF_015228065.2 Penaeus monodon | reverse complement strand
AAAAAAAGAAAAAATTTTTAAAAAACCGGGGTAAAACCCCACTCGCAATTATGGGAAAAAACCCCGCGGGCCCCAAAAAAAAAACCCTTTTGGGGGCCGGGTGGGGGGTTTTGGGGGGGGGGGGGAAGCGAAAAACCTCTCAGAGCACGAGCTAAATTTTCGGCCCAAACCTTTTGACCAACTCCGGGCGCGGGGGTTCCTGGGGGGAGATTAAAGGGATGACAGGGCCCCCCGGCACGTGTAGTTGGGGCCGTGCTTAGGGCAATTTTCACACCGCATTTTTTGCGCTCGTCCTCGACCCAGGTGCAAAAAAAATTAGCCAAAAAGCATTGGGGGGGAAAAAAAAAATTAGATTTTTTTAATCTCCCCCACTTGGTTTCAGCGAGGAAAATCTGGGTCAAAATTAAAAAAAATTTCCCGCGGGGGGGGGACCAAAATTTGGGCCCCTTGAGCTATACGTGATGGGGACATCCAGTTTTTAAAAGGGGAAAAGACCGGGGATAACTTTTTTTTTTTTCCCCAAAAAAAAAATTTAAATTTTAGGAAAAAAACCACTGGCCATTCAAACCCCGGGGCCAAAAAAACACGGCATGAAAGCCGCTCGAATTCCTCGCGTCCCCGCCAGGGAGGCGGGGGCCCGGGGCGCAGGCGTTGATTGGGGGGCGGGCCGCCTCCACCCAATTTCCCACATTTATTTTCCCCCCCCCCCCGCGCTTTTTTTATCCGCCTGCTTCCCGAACCTAAAAAAACGCCACCTGGAAACCGTAATAAAACTCTTCTCCGGGAACTCCGCCGAGACGAAAGAAAAACCGTCGGGGGAATCAGCAACGGCAAAAACTCCAGAAAACGGGGGGGGGACGAATCTTCAGACATATAATCCGGGGAAAAAAAATTTAACCCTTCAAAAATATCTTTTTTTTGGCTTTTTTTGTGGAAAGGCCGATCTGTAAAAAAATTCGTCTTTTTTCCTCAAAATTACATAAATTTTTTTAAGGCTTATAAAAAACATGGCAATAAGAATAAAAAAATAAAGGGTGAAAAAATAAAAAAAAACAAAAAAACCCAGTAAGGACAAGTAACGACCGACGGAATACAAAACCCACCTCGTCGCTACCAATTTTACCAAAAAAAAATCTTGACCCCGTTTTTTTGCTTGGGTAAAGAAACTTGCTCCATTTCCCGGTTTGAGGGGGGGAATTTTTTGCCCGCGTCACGTGCCTTACGGGCCGCTTTTTCTTCATGTTACCTGATAAAATCGGCTTTTCCACTTTTCGATTTCCCTGACATTTGAAAGGAAGGGGGAATCTTCCCACCTTTTTAGATGGCAAAAAGCCCAAAAAGGTTTTGGGTGTTTAAAGTAGTTTGAAAAAGGGGGGGGAATTCTCTTCCCCCACTTTGGATAACCCTTTTGGAAAGTGCAAAGAAGATAAAATATTCAAATTTCGTGAAAGGGGGGGACGTGATTCAAGATCATAATTATCTTTTTACAAAGGGGACGACGGCCGGGAAGTAAAAAAAAAAACTTTTTTATGATTTTAAAGGGGGGGCATAATTCGTTTTTATCACAATTAAAAGCTTTAAGGGTTTTTTTATTAATGTGGAGACGTAAGGAGGCTTTTTGGTTGGGGGGACGAGAAGGGGGGTTGTTCGTTTTTATCCCCGCATTGAGAGGCAAAACATTCAAAAAAAAAAAAACCCTTTAATCGAAAGAAGTTAAGGCCCGGTAAAAACTTAAAAAAAACAGTTTTCGTAATGCTCAAAGGGAAGGGAAGTGCCTGGGAAAAGGGGGAAAACAGGGGAAGGCTCGCGGGGCAGTGTGACGGAGGCGACGGGGGGGGCCCCCCGTTTACCAATCACTACCTTTCCCCCCCCCACCCGATTATTGCCAGTTTTTCCCGAAAACCCTTTTAAAATTTGGCCCGTAAAAAACATGATTTTGGACATAAAAATCCGTTAGCCTTTACTCGAGAAATTAAAAGGGGCGGGGGACAGTCAAAAGTAAAAAAAAAAACTTTTAATTTAACCCCAATTCAAGGTTGTTTTGTAAGACCTATGCCTTGAATACGGAAAAAAAGTAATTTTTCCCATTGCTGCCTTTCTTCTTGCTGAAAACAATTTTTGAGGTTTCATTGCCAGCGCCTCATGTATAATGGAAAAAATTTTCACTGCGACATACGCTGCCTTCACCAACGGTGTAAGCGTTTTCCATCCCTTTTACTTAATTCGAGCAGGCTTCAAAACCCTTTCCCCGCCCCCCGCGTTTTCTCACAAAAACCTGCCCTCCCCCCCAGCCGAGCCCTCCAAAACCCCCCACCCCATCCCCCAGCACCCAACCTCCCCTCCCCGCCCAAACCCGTCCAATAAAAAAAACCTGGGAAAAAAAAAAAAATCCCCACCCCTGATCCTCCTTTCCCCCCCAATCCCGGGGAAAACCCCCCCACTCCCGGCCCCGGGGAGGGGGGGGACCGCACATCCCAACAACGAATGTGGGCCCGCCTTCTTAAAAAGCGGAGCTGTATATTGTTTCTTTTATTTCCTTTGCGAAGGGCTTTTACGGGGGGGAAGAAAATCACAATCCGAAAACCACAATAAGATGACGAAGGTGAGAACGGAAAAAAGAAAGAAATGAAAAAGATGAACGACATAAAATAGGACGATGGGGCTAGAGACTGGAGAAGGGGGTGGCAAAGAGACGGGGGGCGTAACTGCCAGAGGGTCCCTGTGAAGATATCTGTGGGGGTAAAAATTGGCAGGTACTTGGGGGGCCCGGGGCCGGGGGGTGAGGAGGGTGCTCCCCCACTGGTAGTGATTGGGGGCCCCCCACCCCCCAAAACCAAAAAACCCCCACTCCTTATCTATTTGATAGCTGGGATTTTGGGCTATTACTTAACCCGTACCCCCCATTTGTGGGGTGCCGGGCATGTGCGTATTGCACGGGGCTATAAAACAAATTGCCCCTCTTTCCCCTTTTTCCCCCCTTTTAAAAACGCTAAATTTTTATTTTTTTTTCCTTTTTTTTCCCCAAAATTCCTTTTTGGGGCCTTTCCTTTCCCCCTTTGGGGCCCCCCAAGCCTGACAAAAGGGGCCCAAAGCACTCCTCTATAATAAAAATTCATAAAACGACAGAAAAAAAAAAAAAAATTATTCACAAATCAGGTTTAAGAAAAAAGGAAATCCATTTTCCGATAAAAACCCTATTTTTGGGTTTTTAATTTTGGGGGAGCCCATTTTGCCAGTCCTGTTTTCCGCTTCCTTAAAATCCTTTTTTAAACCAAACTTCCACATCCTTCTATTTCCTCCAAATGGCCCCCTCTAACAAAGACTGAGTAGGATTGGCCACATCGCCGGGGGGGGGGAAAGGGGTCCCCTCCTCGGGGTTTCGTTTAAAAACACGACCCCTTTTTTGGATTTCGTTTTTCAGTTTACTTTTCATCCCCGTGGGGGGGGAAGCTCCAAAGTAGCGGCGAAGCGGAAAGATTCTTACCACGTCCTCCGGCCGCTACAAAACACCGAGAAAATGTGATGTCTGTGATGTGTGGGGTTGAAAAGCGATAAAGCAAGGGGGGGGGGGGACGCAAGTGTTGTCATAAGCGGTTTGTTTTTACCTGCGAAAGAAAAAAAAAAGTAAAATTTACTGAAAAAATTTTAACAGTGCAAAAAAAATACATCAATCACGACTTTTTATTTTGGATAAAAAAAAGCATTTTTTTTTGATCCCCCGGGGAAAATTTGCCGTACAAAAAAAAAAAAATAGTTGATAATGGGACCAATCAAATGTGAAAAAAAAACATTGTGAAAGGGGACACACATAGTTCTTCCAAGTTTAACCTTTTGATACTCATAAAAATTGCGTAGGGCAATTAAGTTTACGAACTTAAGGGGTAACGCCACGAAAACTTAAAAAATTTTTGGGGAGTTTTTTTTTTTTCAAGAAAGAGATTGAAAAAAAGAAAAAAAAAAAAAAACAGGACGGGGAAATTTTGCCCATTGTAAAAAAAATAACCCCCAATGAAGGGGCCTTTTGGGGCCCTCCCCTTATCGAAAAAAAAAGGGGGCCCGGGGGGACGACGCCCAAGGAACACAACCCCTTTCCCCCAACATGCGAGACCGGGGGGAAAAGGAAAGGAACACAAAAAAAAAAAACCCCGTTTTTTCCTTTTGCTTTGCCTAGTCCCTTTCCTTCGGTGGAGGAGGCGTTGAGGAAAAGGGTTAAAAAAGGAAAAAAGGGGAATGGTTTTGCAAAAGGGGGGAATAAAAAAAAAAACAAAAAAGAAAATGTTGGGGCCCGGGAGGAAAAAATTTGGGGTAAGGGAAAGGAAAAAAAAAATTATGTTTTGGGGAAAAAAAAAGGGGGGGAGGAAGGAGGGAAAAAAAAAAAATGAAGGAAAGGGGGGAAAGGGGAAATTTAAACCGAAAAATAAAGAAAAAAAAAAACCCAAAAAAAAAATTTTGGGGGGCCCCCCAAAGGAAAAAGAAAAAAAAAAAAAAAAAAAAACCCCCTCCCAAAAAAACGGAAAAAAGGGGAGGCCCCAAGAATTTTTTCTTTTTAGGGCCCCTGAAATTTGGCCCTCGTTTGGGGAGCTTTTTTTGGGGAAAAAACGTGGGGGGGGGGAAAAAGGGGGGGAGGGGGGGAATACAGGGGGCAACAAGAAGAAAAGTCAATGACGATGATGCGTAAAAAGCGATAGAAGTGATGAGCGAAAAGAGATAAAAAATGATGAACTTGACTTTTTGCCAGGTCCTAGTTTGATTTAGCAAATAATCCCCTTTGTCTTTTTTGAAGTGTCGCTGTTTTTAGTCTGCACTTCACTTCGTAAATTTGGGCCAATTTTGGGGCTAAATACCAAATTTACTAAAGGGGCTTAGGAAAAGTAAGAACACACTCCCCAAAAAAAAAAATAAAAAAAAGGGGGGGGAAAAATTTTACTGTTGCATTTCAAATTTGATATAAAAAAAATAAACAACAAAAAAAACAAAAAAAAACGGACATGTGGGGAAAAACTACATAGCTTTCATTTTTCTTTTTTTTTATACCATTTATTCACTTTTGTGTGGTGTGTGGTGTGTGTGTGTGTGTGTGTGTTGTGTGTGTGTGTGTGGTGTGTGTGTGTGTGTGGTGTGGTGTGTGGTGTGTATGTGTATCTAGGGTCCGTACCACAGCTAAAAAAAAAAAAACTATGAAGGGCCTTTATTTTTTAAAAGGGGCTTAAGTTTCTGATTTACATGATATTCACCGGGGACGGGGGCGCGACAGAAAGCGAAAAGAGGAGTAAACACACACACCCCCCACACACACCCCCCAAAACACCCCCAAACACCAAAACCACACACCCCCAAACCACACACACACCACCCCAACACACACACCACACACAAAAAACAAAAACACCATCTACATACACAAACCCAAACAACAAACACACACACAACACAAACATACACACACAAACAACCCATACACACACAACACACCCCCACACACACACCACACACCTTCAGACCCCGGGGTCTAAATTCTAAAAATTTTTTTTTTCCATACGGCGTTTATGCATACGAGGGCTTTACAGAAAATTGGGAATCGCTTGAAAAGATGATGGGTATATAAAGGGGGGAGTAAAATAATGATAATGTATAAACATAACAAAGGGGCGCAGAATTACAAGGGGCCAAAGGAGATAACAACGTTTCTAAGAAGAAAAAGGGGTTTTGGGCGCGATAAAGTGGGAAATTGGAAAAAAAAAAAAAAAGATAATTGGATGAAAAAACAGGCAAAAAAAAAATGTGGGCAATTCGGGCTTTTAATTTTTTCCCACTGCTAACAGGGGGGAAAAAATTGCGATTTCATTAAATAAAGGAAAAAAAATCATATTTTTAATTTGTTCTAACCCAAAGTAGTAAACAATTAAAAGGGGGGAAAAAAAAAAAACTTGGCGTTTTCCCCCACATTTTATTTTAAATCACTTCAACTAAGTGAAGTCCGGCGAATGAAATATTAAAAGGTGAAATTTAAAAAGGTATAAATTTTACGTGTGCTTTTATTGGGGTACGTGTATTATGTTAAAAAAAAATACTGACCACATAAATACAAGGGGTAGTATTTAAACCATCCCCACAGATATACGCAAAATACCAGCACAAGCGCGCGGGCGCGCACATAGAGGAGAGAGAGAGCGAGAGAGAGAGAAAAGTGTATGGGTCCAGAAAAAACAGCAAAATTTTGCGCGAGTCAAAATCACACTCGCAGGTAACGGGGGACCAGCTGAGCGGGGGGAGCACCGGGGATTGCCCCAGCCGCCCCCCTTTGCAGCAACAAGGGCGGGAGCTCTGGTTCGGCAAAAAAAACACGTGAACTTCTTTTTGGCAAAAAAACAAAGTGGACTCCAGGGAGGCGCTGACCGAAAGAATTTTCAAAGGGGGAAAGAACATGATGAACCTAAAAAAAAAACGTCCCATCGGGGAATTATGTTTTTCTTTTTAGCAACGTATTTCTGCTGTTTCAAATTGTCTTTAAAAAAACAATGCAAAACGACGTCAATGAGGTACCCACTGACCCAAATTTATGTTTTAAAAATTTATATATTTATATTAAAAATTATAATATAAAATAAAAATATAAATATAATATAATACATATAATTATTTTATTTTTAAA
>NW_023648820.1:0-6653 GCF_015228065.2 Penaeus monodon | reverse complement strand
TTTTTTTCTTATTTTTGGGATACCTTTATCAAATTTAGTTTTTTATGTAAACATATATATTGAGTAGCTAAATTCATAAAGGCCTTTACGCTTCTTAGAATTATTTTTTTCCCTCTGTCGATTGAAGGTGACTGTGTTGATGTCCCGATCTGAGGCAACAGGAGAATCCCTCCCTGCGAGCGGCAGTGGGGGCAGGGAGTAGCTGGTACAGGGAAAGCATAGTCCAATTCCGGCGTTCGTCCACAGTAATTTTCCTGCAATGGATTTGTGGTGATGATGATGATAGGTATTTTTTGTGTGGGGAAAATTTCAATTCAGGGTCGGTCTGCTCGAATACCGGTTTTTTTTCTTCTGCAATGGATTTCTTTTATGAACCTGTTATGGAAACAGTGCAATAACTTGGCAACAATGGATTTTTGAATCGGTCTGTCCCTGTGTTTCTAAAGTTCCCTGATGGCGCACTCGGACTTTTTCTCTTTCCCTTTTAAGACATTTTGGGCAATGCTGGGGTTTTAAAATGCTAAATTTTGCCCATCTGAGGTTATACTTGAAAGAGAGAGAAAGGAAAACACACCTCCCACATTTGATAACAAATATGTTATTACGGGATAACGCAATAATAACATAAAATTTACACTAACCCAACGGCACGTAGGGCATGAATACAGGCCATCCCTACTATATACGTTTATCTTATGTATTTACACATAGAGGGGTCTGCAAGTGCTAGTCACCAAGGAATCAGTATTAGTTCTTCCTATCTCACCTGTTTCCCCTTTTTCCTTAAATTTTGGAAAGGGTATTACATTTTTTCTTACGTAAATTACCAAGATTTTAATATAATTTAATAATCATAACATAAATTTAACAATAATAGCGGTATCTTTTTTTCTTTCTTTCTTTTTTTGGATTTTTTGGCTATCAACCAGGGATGTGGCCAAGGTTTTTAAACCCAAGGGTCCTATTTATTCTATGAATCTATGTGAGGTCATAAGTTTGTCTCTCTTAGAAAAGTGATTACTTACTTATATTTTTTCATCTTTGATAAAAGATTTGATGTTGTAAATCTTATTTTTTAAATGGAAAACATTTATTAATGTTGTCGTTTGTTTGTGTACGTTGGGCATTCTGTTTAAAAAATGGTTTATGGTTTGGTTTGTTTACAAATTGGATTGCGGGGGGTATTTTTTTTCAGTGGGGAGTGAGGGGGTTATTGTTGGTTGACCTAAGGGGGCCCAACACCACCTCCCCCTCTTCCTTCCTGGGGCTGGCCCCCGGGGGTTTCTAGGTTTTGTTTTGATTTTGTGTGTGAGTTGGGGGGCCCACTCACTTTGCCACAGGAATGGATTTTGTTTTTAAGAGACAAAAAACACGAATCTGTCGGATATGAAAGGCCAGATCACCGTTAATTTTTTGTCACCCTGCCATTGCATGCCCCAAGGGGCCCTGGGACCCTATTAGTTTGATGATTTTTGGGCCCCCTTTAGCCACGAATAATATTCCGTAGTTCTTTTTTGGGGGTTTTCAAATGTTAATAGTTTAAAAGGAATTAAAAACTGAAAAAAAAAATTTCTTCGTGGGTCGCGATAGGAAAAATAAAGGCTTTATCTGGAAAAAGTTCGAAAAGAAAGATAAAATGTATGTTTCGGCAGCGAATTTATTTACCAGTGCCCATACCCCCGCACCACCACTAATTGTCGGGAGCCGTCGGTATTTTATGAAAAAAAGGGAATTTTTATAAGGTCTCTCTTGGGAACCCCCGGGCCCCAGGCCCTTAGGAGGAACCCAAAACTTCCATGATGGAAAAATTGGGATTTTCCCATGCGCATTTTGAAGAAAAGGGTACGAGGGTTAGAGAGACAAACCCGACTTTTGCGAGGTTTCGGGGATCTCGGGAAAAGGGCCTGGCCTCCATGCTTTGGGGTGGCTCGGGTTCGAGCCCCCTTTTGGGGCAAGTAAAGGAAAAATTGGCCGCGTCTGAGTGGGAGGGGAGGTATCTGATCACCTAAAGACGCTCGATCCGAGTGCATTCAGGGCCCCAAAGACAACACCCCTAACAGGATTGCACGGGATCCAAACCTTTCAAATTGTTCCGATGCGAACATAAGATTGACCCATAATCTATTTAGACTAATCAGGGTTTATAACATTAGCAAAGAGTCTATCAGTCCCTTTTTTACCAGAAATGCACTTAAAAAAAATTAGTGTTTTTTTTTTATTTTAATGCCCAATGGGGTCTTTAAATTGAGTTACTATCAAAAAGTAGCCCAAGAAACTTTGCAAAATTTTTGTGGTATTGGTGGTTGTCTAGATTACCCTATGTCGTTCCCACGTGAAAAAAACCCAATACTCTTTCTAGGGGAAAAACTTAAAACCCCACGGGAGGCCCCAGTAAATATATCTCCCAATTGGAGCGATTTGCTGAAAATTCTGATTTTTGCTAGAACCCTAATGCACAATTTCAGCGTCAGTGATTTTTTAAGTTCCCGGGGGGAGCTGGTTTAAGATGTCATTAATAGAAAAAAATTTTTTTGGTGACAAGACATTTCCTTGTGGGCCCCCGTTTGGGACAAAAATGTCCAAAAAAATTGAATGTGGGAAAAATTTTTGACAAAAAAAGTTCTGCCCAAAAAAATAAAATTTTTGAATAAAAAAAAAGGCAAGTTTCCGAAAACCAAAAGCAAAAGTTTCTGGAGGGCCCTTTCCCCATTCAGTCGTAGGTTTTTTTAAAAAATAAAAAAATACTGAAATAAAAAAATTCTTTTTGGCATGGCCTTTGATTGATATCAGCTTTACAGTGACGAGATTTTGGCGCCCTTGCGGAAGCCCCCCCACTGCTGTCAACTAGTAAATTTTAATGGAATTGGGCGGTAGGAGAGGGCAATTTGGGAAACCCCCCTCCTTTAAAATAGGGGAATGATTGGCGAAGTGCCAGATTTTGGAAAATGGGTTTTTCCAAAAATTTCTGTCCCCTTTCTAAAAAATTAATATGTCACCATGTTTAAAGATGCTTTCATTTATCGAATCTCTCGGGGCGGGGGATTTTCCTACAGAACTGGGGCTCGGACAAGTTTCCCCTTGTTAGACTTATTTAATCAAAGTCTTTCCCTTGGGGCAAAGTGAATTGGTTGCAGTCGCCTTTCTTGTGGCGGGAAGGTGGGATGGAAATTTAGTAGTGTTGTAGAGAGAACGCCTGGGGTGTTAGAAATGTTTGGGAATCAAAAATAGTGCCCTCTCAATTATTTTAATTTTAAAAGATGTTTTTTTTTATTAATTTTTTTAATAGGGGACCAAACCTCTGATGTTTTTTTTATGCTATTGATGGTAGGACAAAGTCCGCCGGGAGTCTCTTTTTGCTTGTCTTTTTACTTACGACCCCTAGCTCTGTATTTGAAATTGAAAAGTTCTCTTTTGGATGTATTTTGAAAACCCTGTGGCCTTATTGCGTCGGACAGGCCTGCGGCAATCTGGTGTCACCAGGGAAAACTCAGCTTAACGTTTTGTAAAGTTTTAGAAGGGGATAGCAAGTGTTTAAAATAAAATTTCGAATTGTTTACTTTATCATCAATGGTTTCTCAACAAGTTCGAGCTAACGCTCCTGGAAGGCGACCCCGTCGCTCGTTTTACGAAAATTTAGGCGTGAAGGGTTCCACTGGTCGCTGAATTTAATCAAAAAAGGAAATGTCGCTTTTCCCCAAAGATTTGTCAAAGGGTGCCACAGGCCCTGGGTGCTATAGAAGAGACCGGATAAGTCAATGATAAGTCGGACTACCTTTATTTAGGGATTAAACGACCGTTAATCAAATTAAATACTGTCACCTCTACCATCCACCGCAGGGAACCCTAACGGTTTATGAGCTTTTAAAAAGAAATACTTTTTTGTGGCGGTTCCTGAAGAGCAAAGAGATCATGGCATCACTGATCAGGGGACAAAAGTGAACAAAGCCCCATACGTGCCATTAATTTTTACTTTGCATGCGACAAAAACCAAAGAGAAATCAATGTCATCGTAAAAGGGGGCTTGGGGGTACATGGCGCCCGCCCCACCCCTACCCCCACGTCCCTTTCCCCATAGATGGTGCCCCAGGAAACGACCCCGTCAGAGACGAGGTTGTAAGTGCGTTCTTGGAGAATTAAAGGGAGATAGGACGAGGGGTAATATTTTAAAGGGCATTTCTTAGGACCGCGTTTTATTTTATAAGGTCGACGCGAAGATTAGTTTTATGGGTTTGGAAAGGCCTTTTCCACCAGTTTTTCTTTTTTTTTTGGAGGGGGACGCCTTTTCCTCCCCGTTCCCGGGGGGCTCCTTTGGGAGGTTTTGGGGCCAAAAACCCCATGTCCTGACCCTGGGAGGGGGACGACTGACAGATTGCGTCGCTTTTCTGAGAAGCCGATCGGAGCCGCGAATCCTCACAGGGGTGCCCGGACGGGAAGGGCGTCCGGACTGGATTAGTTCTTCTTTTTATGTTTTGCGGGTGATGCAGACATTTTACGACCCAATTTTTGCAAAGAAAACCTTGATATTTTAAATTTTTTAAAAGGTTGTTTGGGTTCAGCAATTCTTATCCTTAGCTGCAAGCTGTTGATGAATACTTCACTAGGGGGGGGTGTAGTTTCTGCTTCCCTAGGAATATAGGTTTGTGTGTCAAAAAATTTCACTTTCTCTTAGCTCAGTATAATAATTCCGCTTTTCTTAATGCTAAGTTTTTGTTCTTCTTCAGGGGTGCGCATCAGCAGTCCGACTGAGGGGGCCTCCCAAAATTAGCACATTTTGGGAAAATTTGGGTTTGTCATTTTATGGGTCAGGGGTTCAGCCATTCGGAAAAAAAAATTATTTAGTTTATCAAACATTTAATGAGGGTGCCGAATTTTTGGATATTACAAGATGGGTTTGGATATAAGGTTTTACGAAACGTTCATAACCCACGTTTACACTTGGGGTTTTATTCAAACAAGGTAAAAAAAAACGTCCAGTTTTTGTTGCATATTCCCGCCCTCTTGGTTTTTTCCCAAAGGGTCCCCTACGTCTTGGTCCTTTTATGCTTCAAAAATTTTACTTTCTTCATGTCCCAAAAAACCCCCTTGAAAAAATTTCTCCCCCTTTAAGGGATTTGGGCCAATAGGATTTACTTTAACCGAAGATCATGAATTTGCGTCAGCTTTTGTAAATCCTTAATCTGGGGTTGTATTTTTACTTTAACAAGGGGTTCATTCGAAATTTTTTTACAAATAAAAATCGCCGCCCCTTTACCATCAAGGACCTTTTGATGATAAAGGGGTTCACGTTCAAAAGCGTTTTATTTCATTCAGATTTTTCATTCGCGAACTGCATTTCGTTGGGGGTTTTTAAAAAGTGGGCTTTTGTTTTGTTAGTGGGGGGTTCGTGTTTAGGGTCGAATTAGTCAAAGAGTGGTCAGAGCGCCCCTCCCCCTTGGGGAGAAGGGGGAGGGGGGTGCATCATCCCGGGGATCGGACCAGGTCCGACCCCTTTGCTCAAAATTGTGTCCTGAAGGGACAAAGGCCCTTTAAATTTTGGTTTCAACCAACAGCAATAGCTAGAGGTAAACAGTTTTTTCCTCCCCCCCCCCCAGTGAAAACCCGGTTTCGTTTCCAGTACCCGAGGGATCGAGTTTTGAGAGGACACTTCCTTACCCCGAAAATTGCCCGGCGAAGGGCGGTAAACGTGCCCCTCCCCCCAAACGAAAACGGGAGCCACGAGGAAATCCCCGGGAGGTCAGGAAAGTCCTAAAAAAAATTTAGAAGGGGAAAAAAATGCGCCCAAAGGACGCCCCCGATTTCGGGGCCTCCTACCCCGGGGTCAAAGCCCCCAAAAGGGTATGGGTAGAAGAGTGCGGGTTTGGGGTGGGGGCTGACTTTTCCTACGTAAACCTCGTGTCACCCGCAAAAAAAAAAGATGAAAGGGGCTGGCAAAGAAAAATAATGTTTTTAAATTTTAAGTTTTACTTTACTTTTTTTTGTTTAGGAAAACTCAGAAGCAAAATAAAAGGGCCCCTAGGGGACCGTGGCACGACTTTGTATTATTGCTGCTGGTTAATAAGGGGGTCCTCATCAAAATTTAAACACTGCTGAGAGGTATCGATTCAATTTTTAAATGAAAAGAAAAAACTTTTCCCCCCAATTCAAGGGGAAAGGGGAAACAGGATCGGTCACTAGGGCCCAGATAGCTCCTTGATGGAGCACAGTAAGAATTTGGGAACAAATTTTACAAAAAACAAAGGGAAAGAAATAAATCCGCGGGGTTGGGTATAAATAACAGCCCATTTTTAAAGCGTTGGAAGTTTTTGCCATTCCCCGGGCACGACAGTTTGGGAGGCGAGTGACCATCAAACCGAGAGATCAATTAAAACAAACCAAGCATCATTATCAGAGCCGACCGCCCACTAAAACAAATAGGGCAGTGAGATTAACAGAAATAAATATATAATTAAATTCATATTTTAAGAGACTTTATCAGTTCTTTAGTTGTATTTATGAAAAAAGACTGAACCCAAGGACAGGCGTGACAGAAAGGTGGAGGAATGGGGACCCGGCGGCGCAAGGGGTTTTTGTTTTGGGGTTAGTCCTCACACATGTAGTCAGTTGGTGGTTTTTTTTTAAAAATTTTTATAATATATATATATTTTTTTTTTGGT
>NW_023648819.1:0-2500 GCF_015228065.2 Penaeus monodon | reverse complement strand
ATTAATCAACAAGAAGTCTACGCTCTACTTTGTTAATTCTGCATTATATATAGATCCCGGGTTCGGGCTACGTCACTGGTAGAACTAAAGCTGAAGACCTTGTCGATTGTAAAGCGAAATTGAGGCCGACTAATGGCAATCACTCAGTATTTATCGATATGTTTGCATTTTTTATCAACTTATATATTAAAATATATGCATATATATATTTGTGTGTGTCTATATACATTCATATATATGTATATATATATATATATATATATATATATATATATATATATATATATATATATATATATACTGTGTATATATGTGCGTATATATATCCGTGTCTGAGTGAGTGTGTTTATAAGTATATGTAAATTTATACTGTTTTTATTATTTACTGATTCTGACATTTTTTCTCGGTCGCTTTTAAGTGATTTTCTTATTTGTTTTATAATTATTTTTGTTCCTTTCAATTGTGATCTTTTGTATGGGTCTGTAGGCTTGATTTTGCAGATTTGATTTAAGGTACAGCAAAATCAAGCTTATAGTTATAGAGCTTTTTCTATAACTATAAGCTTTTTCTCCATTCAGCCTAAGATACATTTAACACGCATAGTAAAACATACAGTACAGATTGTGTGTCTGTATTTATGCTTGTGTGTTTGTATCTGTTTTATCTTTCTATTCATCTCTCACAAAAAATTGAGTTTCTGATATGTACAAAAAAAAAAAATCTTGTGTGTTTAGGCGTGGGGAAACTCAGAACAGGCTTTTGTATGTTAGTGTGGCATCGGAGGACTAGACACTGTTTTCTCAATATACGTATTTGATAAAGTCTCGTTTCTCTGGAAGTTTCTTTATTTTTTCTCTCTCATAAAGATGTGATTTCGTGTTCCATTTTCTGATGTCTACGTATTTTTCAAAATGTATTTTTTTAATTTCTGTAATAGCGAGGAAGTTTTGCAATCCTGTCCTGTGTTTAGATACATATCAGTTTGAAGTTTAGTTCGTTTCGATGTCGGAGTTTGTACATCTTATTTCCAAAGAATTCCTTAGGTCATCCTCTCTGATAGGTTTAAGTGCATAAAAAGCCACCAAGGTTGAACAAAATAAAACGAAAAATATAATATCGCAGCGTAATGTATGATACATGATCACCAATAAAGTGTTGTTTTGATATCTTGCAGTCTCTACCCTTAGGTCAGCCTGTCTGATAATAAATCACGAATGCAAATACGTATCAAGTTTGACAGCAAAGGACATCAGATTATAATAAGCACATTTGTATTATACTCTCCTCTCTAATCCTGTTGCAATCATCCTACGGACAACGGCCTCTTATTCAGAGTTCCCTGGTAGCAGTTGACCCTGTGCAACGTGCAAGGTCAGGCCGGGTACGAGGCCTAGGTCTGGTTCAAGTAGACGATCGAGGTCATGTCAGAGAGGCGTGGCCACACAGGTATAAAAACCACACTTGGCTCGGGGCAAGTCAGTACAACACGCAAACAACAATCAAGATGAAGTTCGTTGTAAGTTATAGGCACATGTGGAAAATGATGTAGGAAGATGAAGATAAAACATACTGTGCAGTAAATTTTAACTTTGTGTAGTAGAGGCAGGGGTGAAGACTACATCAGGCATCACTGCTGGGGAAACCATTGTTTCAGTTTCTCGTTGAATGTATCTTAATTGGTTAATAGACGAACAAGTATACAGACGCACATTCACTCACATACGTACATATATACATATATATGTATATGTATATACATTTCTGTTAGCTCTACATAAGTCATATATTTTCGATGATTTTATCAGCCTGCAGTCCATACTCTCGTTGCCCAGAGCAAAGGAGATCATTGCGTTTGTTCTTTTCCTTCCGTTCGAACCATACCCACCACAAGCTCTTTCTCCAGCTTGCTCTCCTCGCCCTCGTCGCCGTGGCCGCCGCCCGCCCCGGCAGCGTCCTGGACCTGGACTTCGATGACTTCCACATTGATCAGGATATTTCCAACAGGTGGTGCAGGGAACCTACAGGTAGGAGGCCTTCCCCTTTACTTGCATCCTTTTCACCCATTCCCTTTCCAACACATGCACACCACACGGCGCCAACCCTCCTTCACAACGCCTGCCTTCCCTTCCAGCTGGACGTCCCCAGAGGGAGACAAATTCTTCATCAAGTACATCGCCGACGATGACGGATACCGCATCGTCGAGTCCAACGCCGTGCCCGTCACCAACGGCGTCGCCGCCGACGGCAACCAGGGATCCTTCGACTCCTTCGAGGATCCTTCGAAGGAAGTGAGCTGATCTGGATCCGACCGACCAAGGGCGCCACAACGACCGTCCCTCCGAAAATGGTCGAGGGGAAGGCGATGTCTTTCCACTCAGGGTCCCTGGGCCTTTAGTGGAGCCCGGCGGCAGATGAAGTGGGTTCTACATTTTATTAATTTTCTGTGTTATGTGACGTCAATCGAAAATTCAACTTACTTCGTGCAGTCCCCGGGGTTCA
>NW_023648817.1:0-6654 GCF_015228065.2 Penaeus monodon | reverse complement strand
AAAAAAGGGGGAAAAATTGAAACAATGAAACTACCCAATATTTTTAACAAATCCCTTTCATGGGAAAAAATGGGAAACCTGGAAAAGCAACATTATTTTGATACAAAAAAAGGGGATAGAAAGGTTTAGAAACCTACCCCCCCATAAGCCCCTTTTCAGTTATTTATAAAGTTTTCAAAAATCATCACAACTGCACCCCAACACCCGATTCAAACCCACCCTAGAGAACCAGGACGTTCTGCAGGGGATTGATTCGGCTGAGATGATGTTTGGGTGTGTGTGTGAAGATGTTTTTTATTACGGGAGTGTTTGTTGCCACGTTAAGCCACTGTTTTAAATGGAAGTAATTTTGTTTTTGAGGTTTATAGAAAGACTAATACTATTAATATTATTTATTTAGAAGTATACACAAAACACACACACACAAAAAAAAATCAACACACAGGCATTAAATAACACATAAAATTTTTGGGCCCTTCAGTCATTAAAAACTCGACGTCTAGATTAAAACCAGCCTGAGAAAAAGCGGGGCTTCTGTAGGGGTTTCTAAAAAACAGCCCACATCCACCACACCTTCATAAAAAAAAAAAAAAAACAAACGGGAACCTGTGTAGGGCATTCATCTTAGAAAAGGCATTGCCTCCACAAATATGACAATACTAGAAGTATTCGAAAACGTAGAAGAGGTATACTGAAATTTGGAAGTTTAAAAATTACGAAGATGGGACAGAAACCCATTAAGCTCCAACAGAAACCGATAAAATCCCAATTAAAAAAGGTGTTGACAGAGAAAACCTTCCCCAAAAACTGTATACAGTTTGTTTTGGGGGATTTTCAAGAAGTAGAATGGAGCGGAAGGGGTTTAAAATAGGAGCAATACCTAAAAAACTAAGTTTTGCGTGATTGTCTCTTCAGTGAATCTGCAAATGAAATGCAGAAAACTAATAAAAAATTGATAAAAAAAGTCTAAAATTTGGACTTACAATGAACAAAAAAAAGACTCATTCAATGATCGTAATTTGTGAAGCACAAAGGGGTGGACAAGTTTTAATTTAGGGCAACTGTACAGAAAAAACACCTAGCAAAGAGGAATTTAAGTGACACACATCTAGGGGGAGCACTTGGGCGGGGAAACAGTAGAATACTAAAGGTTTCCTTGCCTTATGTTAAAAAAAAAATCTTTAAAAAAGTGCCCCCCAGTTTGAGCTATCGACAGAAACATGGATTACAACCAAATTACTGGGGGAAAATAAAAAGGCCCAGAGGGGGATGGGGGGTTTTGATGCTGGGAATTTACCCAAAAAGATGAATGAGGGGACTGCCGGGGGAACAAAAAAGGGGATATATCGGGGAGCATCTAAAAAAAAAAAAGCATGGGCGGGTTTTAATATTTCGAAAAGGATGACAGATGGACAAAGAAAGAAACAGACGGGGTATAGATAACATAAAGGTAAAGGGGCCCCGCCCAAATGACAAGATGTGTGAGAAATAATGAAATTTGGGGCCAAAGACTAGAAACACACACACACAAAAAAAGAAAGACAACAAAGGGGGAAAAATTTGGGCCCTACCCCTGCATAAATTTGATGATGATGATGATGATGGTGTGTATGTGACGATTTTAATTATTACATTGCGGTTTGTGGACAGGAGACACCGTTTTAAAGGGGAGAAAATTTTGCTTTTGAGATTTTTAAAAAAAAGCGTAATACCATTAATAAGAATACCACACACAAAAAAAAGTAAGAAAAAATTATAATAAGCACAAATCTTCAGGGTATAACGTTACAAATTTCATCTTCAAACCATCTTTTTTTATCACCTCACGTTCACCACATTCAACCCTACATACTCCACTTCACTACTTCAATTCTCAGTTTTCTTTTATCAATTCCGCACACTTAAAAAATTTGACCAGCATCCAAAATTTCCATCTCATTGATTCTTTGACAATGCCGGGTAGAGCGTCCGGTAATATCGGGCCAAGTTCTAAAAGAAATAAAAAAAACCCAAAAAAATTTTCTGACCCTTTTTTCCCAAAACCCCATGTAAAAAGGGAGGTAAATAATTTCCTTTAACCCAAATTTCACATTATACAATATTCAAAAAAAACAATTGTACAAATTGTATATATACAAGACCACTATTAAAAATAAAAACATCCCATTTTTTAATTTTACAACAAATTGTCAGCACAGCAAATTTTTTAAAAATACACTAAAAAATCTTAATCTGCTCAGACAACGCACCGACGTTTTTAAAACGACTTTAATTTTTTCTCAAGCTAAATCAAATTGTTGCAGATATATTCCCAAATTGCATCCCTTGCATTCAGTTGAGAGGATTTTTGCAAAATTAAAGGCGGGTATCTTTTTCAATCACAAAATGTTTGCCATAAAAAATACGATAAAATTTTTTTTATAGCCCAAATGATTGCAAGAATTCTTCTTTACTACACTATGTTTTTTCCCTCTTTCAGCTTACAATGGATCATGATGGCCACCCTCTTCCCCCCCATATTTGTAGTAACGCTGCGCCCAACCCCAAATTTGATGCATAATTTGTACTAAACTCTTTATTCAGGGGCGAAGTTTTAATATGGCTTATTAGCAAAAGCATTTTTAAAATTATCGGAAAAAATCTTGGTGACAAACCCCCCACGGACTTTGTTAGGACAATTCCCGCGAGATTGTGGGGGGATGCAATAGTGGCGTAGTCAGTGTAGCCTGTAAAAATCCCCTCAATCGAGAAAAGAAGGATTCATTTTCGTACTCGGCCGCCCTGTTGAGGAAAGGTTTTTCTTATCGCCGTGTAGGGGCGAAGTGCCGCTCCCCGCGCAGTGCCCCCAAAACCCATGCTTGATTTCCCTCCGATTTTGCTGCGCGCTGTAACACGCATCTTTTAATAACGTCAACACACTTTTAAAATCATTGATTGCCAATTATCGGTATGATGAGATGATCCACAAACATCTTTAATTGCAATGTAGCCAAATGAATCTCATAACTGTTAAACGTAGCGCTCGATTTAAACAACTGAAAGGCAAATGTAAAATCAGGAATCCCTTACTTTGCAACGGGAATTCATAATAAATTTTTGAAAAAATGTTATGTTTGAAATACAGTGATCTTATTAATTCTCCTGAAATCTAAATGCAAACGATTGGAACCATCTTCTTCTTCACCGCCATCATTGGCGTGGAATACAGAGGCATTGAATATTCGACTAAACTGAGCTTTAGCATACGTTCTACTTCTTTTATGCCCTTCTGCAACGCAAAAAGAACTGGGTATGGTTTGCTTCTTATGGTTTTTTCGTCATTAAGTTTCACTTTGTGCTCAGTTTTATTTTTTATTTTTTGTCTGGAACGTCGGTGAACACATTTAAATTTACTCAACATATCTCTAACATCAGCTTTTTGTCTTTCCGTAAGATCGCTATTTACTTGAACACAATTAATATTCTCAGTTTGTACATAGTTAGGAATTACATCTACATTGACATCGCTTTCCTTGTTGTGAATGACCGCAACGCTTGCCGCCGTCACTCCCTTATCACCGTCCGACGTGACGTCAATCATGTCATCTTGTCGCTCACCCACGGTTTGTTTGTCCTCTATTTGACGCGTTCGTAGTAGCGTTTAAGGATGTTTATATGGAACTTTTTATCAGCGCTGTTGACATTTATCATGTAATTTCACTTATTTTCTCCACTACAATGAATGGACCTTGACAATGCATTGGCAATTTATTACTTTAGAAGGTAGTAACAGTAAAGCTTTATCACCTACCTTCAAATACCTGTCTTTCGCCTTGCTATCAATAATTATACTGATAGGAATCACATGCCTTTTGCAGTTCTTCCCGGGCTAATTTGCAGGTGTCTGCTAATCTATCCCGCAAATTAATTACATATTCATACGAGGTCCTAATCTCGTCGTAATATTTCGCTCGTTCGGTTCCCACATGTCCCTCAACAAGCTAAGTGGCCTTTAAACTGTATGGCTATAAAATAGCTCGAAAGGTGAAACTTAGTGCTGGTCTAGCAATATACCTAGGCCATCGTTTTGGTTGCTCTACGCACATTCTCTTCAGCATTTTCTTTAGCATTCCGTTAGATAATCAATTGCATGGTATGGCGCTGTGCTGATACCCTATACTGACAACCTGTTAAATTATTGTATAACATCCGACCGAAACTGACTCCCCTTATGATCTCACTCATGATCTCCTTGGGTATTCCGACTCTGCTAAACACGAACATTAATGCTTCCTCAGTAGTCGCAGTTTCAACATTCTTTAGCGGGATGGCTTCGGGATTGCGTATGGCGCGCAGATGAGCCGTCATCTGCGCGCGGTTCGATGGGTCCGGCTATGTCTACAGCCACTCTCTGAAATGGTTCGGTGATCATCGGCACCCTAGTTTCGCGCGTGACATTTCCCTCTTGTCTACAGTGTACTGACATGGATCACATGACCGACAAAATCCGGCCACCTCAGACATACCCGGCCAAAAGAATTTATTTTGAGTTCTCATACGTTTTCTTTATTCCCAAGTGACCTGACATTAATGAACTATGAGCAATCTCCATAACAGCGTTCCTCGACTTGGACGGAACAATTAACTGTTCAGTGCTATTATCTGTGTGTATAAATATATATAAGATTCCTTTCTTAATCATAAATTCATGATATTCATCATCAGATTTCTGAAATCGCCTTTTGCATTCCGCTTATTTTCCTATGTTATTTAATGTTATCTCACAACTTTGTGTTCAGCTAAATTTACATCTTTCATGTTAGCAAGCACTTCCTTTACCTTTAGCTTTGGAACTAATTTTATATTATTTTGCTTTTCTTGTCTATTTGTTAGGGCACCTAATTTGGCGGTTACCCCGTCTTTAACCCCTTCCACTTGATATATTATAACAGGGGATTTTTCCAAACAAGCAGCCAAGGCATCCCCAACATAGAATGGACACTTTACTCAAATGTTAGTTTCAGGATAGGTGAAAACCATGCCATTTGCCATTTTAACTCTTGCATGTTTATCTGTAAACTTGCACCTCGGTACTAGACTAATTTTAACCAAGACAGTATCACACCTTGATCTCGCAATGCATTCACAGATGTACCTTCGACCTCACCTCTTCCACCATTCAACCTTCATGCTTAGCAACAAAAGCAGCCATGCTCTCACCCTTGCCTTCCATAGGTCTCGCACCATACTTATAATGACAATCATGCGTCAATATTAGAACTACCACACAAAAAGCACTTACGATACTGACCCTTATGAATAAAACCAGGCACCCACCACTTAAATGTAGTGAACAGTGAAAGTGCAATATCTTCACAACCCTTACATCTCGCTGAATAGATTTATTTCTCGGATTACCGTGTGCCTTAACATAAAAACTCTTCATATTTTTTTAGATCTCAAAATCCCTAACATTATGTTCCTTTAAAAACAAAATCATATTCTTATCACACGCATTCATGTATTTTTCCCATGAGCACTAAATCCATCAATCCATCGTTCGACTTCTCTGCCCTCAACAAATCTATCTACCTTTTCAAAAAAAAAGAAAAAAATAAGCGACTACCAAACTGCATAGCGGATTCACCTTTGAAAAAATGTAGTATTTCTAAATCTAGAGCGATAACCTTCAGAGATAAATGTCGATAAGCCTCTAATGCTTTCCTTGCAAAAGTCATGATAGACTAACTGCCCATACATCTTGATCCATCCTGCACTAGTTACAAATCTTTCAAACCTCGACAAATATGCAATACTAGTAGTTTTGGGAATTTCTTTGCAGACATTGACTCGGTTTTCAATATTCTTTCACCTCCTTCGTTTCAGCTTTGTCTTTTCAATTTCTAGTCTGAGTTTTCGATTTTATACACTCTCTGTTTTTCAAATTATCCAGTTCCATTTCTTTTCAATCTTTTTCTCTTTCTTTGGCTCGTGCATCGCGTTCATACATCACCGTTCACATCACTGTTCACGACATTCAACATTCTCAGTGTTCATTTTTATTAATTACCAACACTTCACAAAATCTTGAGCAGCATCCACAATTTCCATCTCACTGATTCTTTAGGGCTAATGCCGATAGTACAGCGTATCGGTGAATATCAGGCCACAGTTCTAAAAAAACATAAAACAAAGCCAAATACAATCTCTGACCCTTGTTTCCATCTGCATGTGGAAATCAATATAAATTATATTTCATCAACTTAATTCACATTTATACAATATTCAAATGAACAAAGCTGTGAATTTCTATGTGTACAAGACATTGATATATATATATATATATATAATATATATATATATATATATATATATATATATATATATACATGTAAATATATATATATATATATATATATATATATATATATATTTATAAATATATTATATATATATTTCATATATATGTATATATGTATATATATATATTTTAATTACAATTACATTATCAGCAGCCGACATGACACTAGCGTGGACCAGGACTCGTGACTACCACACTCGTTACACTAATCAACGATTTGAGATGACATGACATGACAGTGTATTATACATACATAGACATAGACACACACACACACACACACACACACACACACACACACACACACACACCAC
>NW_023648816.1:22500-27500 GCF_015228065.2 Penaeus monodon | reverse complement strand
TGCATGTCGTCATTATTGACTATCACCTTGATCTTCTAGACCAGGATTTTTTCTCCAGTGCTTTCAGATTCCACGAAGGAAACTCTAATGAAGGACGTCACGTCACGTCACGTTTGTAGATCGGCTTTCTCTCCAGTCACCCGGAATCCTCTCTTCGTTCCAGATATTATTCTTTATTCAATATGCCTAAGCGATTCCTAGTGATCCCAGATCTTTTATCATGTTAATACACACATCAGATAACCCAGCAGAGTTGTTGTGTTTCATTTTGTGGATGCTTCTTCCACTCCTCCGACTGTTAGTTCTTCGATTGGTCCCTCTGCCACTGGTGCTTCTTGGAGGGTTCGGTCTCATCTTCGTCATTCAAGAATTCTTCGAAGCAACTCTTCCATCTTTCCACACTCTATTTAGATTTGACCAAGATATTATCCTGTTCACCTTTGATGACCTTAATTGATGGGATATCACGTTTGGCTCTCTTTCTGATTCGCTACTCGATAAGTCCTTTCACCTTCCACGGTTTCCTTCTCATCATACCAATCTCGAATAACTTCATCTTTAGATACCACTACTGTTATTTTGCAGTCTCTTTTTTCATTTCTTTAGAACTCTCCCTTTTTTGTTGGTTGGTCTTGTCTTTTTGCCTTTCTTTGAAAGCTGTCTGTTTTGCTTATATATTTCCCTGAACGTCATCATTTCACCACCACCTTGGCCACATTATTTTTCTGATTCCTCTACCAGAGCTTCTTTGTGTCCTTTCTAGAGGTCGATACTCTCACCTAGACTCAATTCCGATTTCTGCAATCTAGCTTTTCCCTTTGATGGTATATTTCCTTTTTTCCTTGTTCATACCTTGTTCTTCTGAATGTTCTCCTCCTGTTGTCTCTTCTTTTTTGCTTGGCATACATTGGTCCTTCACGCCAACAACTAGCTTCCCTTAACGTCCAAATGCATGAGAAAGAAATCAACCTGTGAGCGGTTGCCTCCAATTTGAAACTATCTGCCAATTCTATAATCAACTCTCTCCATGCAACCGTACCCATATCCACCATACCTTGCAGCTTGACAGTTTAGGTCTCCTGCTACTATCAGGAACTGTTCTCCTGGGATCAGATCCTCTTGTTCTCCTCTAAAGTTCTCCATTACATGATTTCTACATCCAACTTGTGGAGCACAAGCTGAGACAATGTTTAACCGTTTCCTCCCCAAGATGAGTTTCACTTTAATCAATCAGTCAGATATCCTTATGCACTCCATTTTTTGTTTCACGGTCCCGTTCAGTACAATTCCTTCTCTTGGACTCTTCTACTTTAACCTTTATTTTAGTCTCTGGAATGCATCCCACTTCAACTTTCCGTCACTTCATATTTCTGCCAGTTCTCTACTTCGTCCGGCCATTGTCGCAGTGGTCCAGGTTGCTAAACGGAATTTTCCGACTCGTTTCTTTAACCAGCTGCGTTGCTTATATTGCACACGTTGCTCATTTCTCACATCAACCGGGGAATGCAGCTGCGACGCGCTTATGGGAGACGCCCTAGCATTATAAATGAATGAATATATACATATATACACACACATACATATTTTTATATAGACACACATATGTATATGTAGATATATGTATGTATATACATGAATATATATACATAATATATGCGTATATATCTTTTTCTTTTAACGGTAGGTTCATGTCTGAGCCGCCGTGGTCACAGCATGATACTTAATTGTAGTTTTCATGTTGTGATGCTCTTGGAGTGAGTACGTGGTAGGGTCCCCAGTTCCTTTCCACGGAGAGTGCCGGTGGTACCTTGTAGGTAATCATTCTCTCTATTTATCCGGGCTTGGGACCAGCACTTGACTTGGGCTGACTTGGCCACCCAGTGGCTAGGTAGGCAATCAAGGTGAAGTTCCTTGCCCAAGGGAACAACGCGGCGGTCGGTGACTCGAACCCTCGAATTCAGATTGCCGTCGTGACAGTCTTGAGTCCGACGCTCTAACCATTCGGCCACTGTGGCCTTGACGATCATGGGCTTCCATGATTTTTTCTTAGGAATTTAGTGCGGTGGTTTTCCATTGCCTTCCGCCGGTGTTTTTATCGAGTCACCATCTCTATTTACCCGGACTGACTTAAGCTGGCTTGGCCACCCAGTGGCCGGGCAGGCAATCGAGGTGAAGTTCCTTGCCCAAGGGAAACAAAAGCGCCGGCCGGTGACTCGAACCCTCGAACTCAGATTGCCGTCGTGACAGTCTTGAGTCCGGGCGCTCTAACCATTCGGCCACCGCGGCCCATGTATATATATATATACGCATGTATAAAAGGTATGAATGAGAATGAAAATCTTCACAATACAAGAGATGCATTCGATTGTATCTTCGTCAGAAATACATACATCAAATAAATTACAGAGTATACATATATTATATATATATATAATATATATATATATATATATATATATATATATATATATATATACACACACACATACGCGCGCGCGGTGTGTGTGTGTGCGTGTGTGTGTGTGTGTGTGTGTGTGTGTGTGTGTGGTGTGTGTGTGTGTGTGTGTGTGTGTGTGTGTGTGTGTGTGTGTGTGTGTGTGTGTGTGTGTGTGTGTGTGTGCATATATATATATATATATGTATATATATATATATATATATATATATATATATATATATATATTTTATAATATATATATTAGACGTGAGCTGACGAGACACCTCCCACTCGTTCGTATACTTGTTGCCGTGACCTTGGGTAGTTTGAATCTGCCGATGCTGTGTTGTCATTATTCTCCGTCGCGATGTATTCTGCTTCCATATTTTTCTTTCTTGTTTGTTCAGTCCCCCATGGACTATTTCTGCTTATTTCCAGTTCGGTAGATGTCCAGCTTCATCTACGTGTACCACCATGGCGTTGGAAGTCCTGTGGTGACGGATGTCAGCTCGGTGTTCGCTAATCCTGGTGCTGAAACCACGGCCTGTTTCACCAAAGTATGCTGTATCGCATCTCGTGCAGGGTATGCGATATACAACACTATTAGGGTTGCTTTCGGGCTGTTTCCTGTCTTGTATTAAATCATGTATCTTTTCCCCGAATGTGCTGGCGATTCTCACTGTCTTGCCGAAGTATCTGCTGCTCGCCTGGGAAATGCTCCATGGCGGTAATATGAGAACATTATTAGAAAAGGGTGCAGGGCTTGATCTTGAGAGTATGTTCCCCGCCTTCTTTCTGGTGTATAGCAGGAAGCCTCTGGGATATTTGTGTTTCATGATAGAATTAATTACATAGGCAACCTCATCCTCAAGACATTCAGGACTACAGATCCTCAGTGCATTGAGGAAGAAGCCAATTACAACACCAGATTTTGTTTTGTTGCTGTGGGTGGAGTAATAATGGATATAATCATCTTTATTTGTAGGCATCCTGTATACGAGAAACGTAGGCCAATCGTCACCCCGATGGATGAGAGTGTCCAGGAAAGGTAAATTCTGATCCTCTTCCTCCTCCACGGTGAACAGGATTTACTCGTAAACGGAGTTCAGCCGCGTCAGTGTATGGTGTAAGCACGACCTTCTGGGGACGATGACAAGAACATCATCTACGTAACGAAGCCAAGTTGAATGTCTGCCGATTATATCCTTGTTGTTATCCCTCTCCAGCGTTTCCATGAACAGTCAGGCCATGACTGCACTCAGGGGGAGCCATGACGAGACCACTAATCTGCTGGTATTCTCCCCAACAAATTTGAAGTAGCCGAAGTCCACGCATAACTTCTCTAGGCGGACCAAGTGATGTTCGGCAGCGGAAGTTCAGCATCTGTCATAGAGCGGGTGACCTTCGACTACTCGGACTGCTCCGTCTGTCGGTACATTGGTAAAGAGGGATTTACATCAACTAGCAAGCTTTTTATTTTCGCACACGGAACTCTGAAGACGTCTGATGAGGTCCCCGGAATTTTTCAGGTGAGAATCACTGGTGACAACCATAGCGCCGGAAAGGGGTCTAGCCAAATACTTAGCCGAACGATGGATTAGCGCTGCCAATGCCGGGTTGATCGGTCTCACGTAAACGCCTGGCTTGTGTGCCTTCGGGGGACCTCTCATGGACGGTTGCGAGAGGCCTCTTCCTGGCAGGTGAAGTAGGCGTTTTACCCTTCGGCTGAATGCAGAGTAATCCCTCGCCTGGTTCTCCTGACCTGGCAGCCCCTCCTCTTCCCCTCACTGTCGTTACTTGCCTGTAACATAAGCAACGAAAGTAAATTGTTCATTAGTATATAAGCCATTTTATTCCATACACAATACAACCAATTTATTATCAGCCTGGGTGATGACGATGGTCTCGTCGTCGCGAGCCCTTCAGCGCGGTTATATCTGCGTGGGATCGCCGGGGGGCGCGACGATACATCAGCATGATGCGTTCACACACCACACACACACACACACCACTCACGCCACACACCCGCACACACACAACACACCCACACCCACCACACACACACACAGCACACACCCACCACCCACACACACACACACACAACACACACACACACAGCATGGCTGCCACACACACACCACACACCACACACACACACACACACACACACACACATAGTATTATATATATATATATATATATATATATATATTATATTATATATATATATTTTAAACATACATACACACACATATACACTTTGCATGTGTAATATTACATTCATATGTAACTTTACATATACACTTTTCTTTCAACACCATTTATTCCACTGCAGGGCACAGGCCTCTCTCATTTCACTATTTGAGAGGTTATTTTGGCAGTGCCCCCTTGCCTTATTGGATGCTCTCCTAGTCCACCGCGGTTCGGCGAGCTAACATTGTTCCACGCGGCGACAGTCCCCACGACGCTTCCATTTGATTTCTCAGGAAATTCTCGTTTTCTCGCCGTGGATCGGCCCAGCAGTAAGAGCCCAAGTATTTGTACGAACTCCGCGGCGAGGGAT
>NW_023648816.1:0-20000 GCF_015228065.2 Penaeus monodon | reverse complement strand
GTAACATAATACCATGAAGAGCCTTTTTAATCGCCAAAGAAATCCTAAGCGCTGGCTTCACGTAATCAGATAGCAGGGTAAGTGGAAATGCGTTCGCCAGGGGAGAGGGCTTGGGGTTCACCTGGATTTTTTGTGTCTGATTTTGATACGAAATGCTGTTAATTCTGCCTGTCCTCGACCATGCCTTGTAAAATGCCCTGAACGCTCACCAGGTCATACAGGGGGAAGGGGTGAATTAGCTTGTCTGTATGTTGTTTTTTACCAATTTTGTAGTGGCCCTCTTTGTCATGTTGCTAATCGCGCCACACTTTGCATTTGGCACATTTTAGCACAGCGTTGATAATGTAGCACTAGACTGGGCATGCATTTCAGCATTCCTTCCTCCTGTGAAATACCAAGACTGTTGAACTTGGCAATCATTTCCTCGGTCGAGGCGCAATCAGTTTATTGCCGGTGCAGGAACACAACTTCGTGTTTGGATCTGCGGCCTTAAGTTGTCCCGAGCTTCGCCTTTCCGAAGGCAGCTGCAGCCTCTCGCACTCTCCTGCGGCTCGCGCATAAACCACCTCAGTTTTTACTTTAAACTTGAGTTACACTCTCGGAAATTTTACCCTCTGGCTGCTTCGAACATTTGACTCTTCAGTGGTGACATATGTATAAATATGTAGTATATAACTAAATGTATATATATAATGCATGTATATATATATATATATTATATATATATATATATAATATATATATAGTATGTAAATATATAAGCATTTGAATAATACAGACATAAAGTTCATATATATATGTAATATATGTAGTTTATATATATATATATATATATATATATATAATATATTATATATATATATATATATATATATATATGTACCACAGGCCCCAAAACACACACACACACACAACACTATATTAAATATATATAGGTATATATATAATGTATATTGTTTTTACACACAGCGCACACAACACACACACACCAAACTATATATTTAATATAATATATATATAATATATAGTATTATATATATATGTATATTATATATATATATTATATAATATTATATGTACATATGCGAATCATGTGCATGTATACACACAACACACAACCAAAAACACACACACACATCACACACACACACACACACACACCCACACACACACACACTCACACACACACACACACACACCCACACACACACACATAGATATATATATATATATATATCTATCACTCTATCTATATCAATATATCAATATATATATATATATATATATATATATCATACACATTAATATATATCATACATATAAAACATACCTATATATCTATATATATATAGATATATATATATATATATATATATGTATCTATATGCATACATATATAGGTACTTATATATATATTATATATATATGTTTGATAAATATATATATATACACACACAAACATATATATATTTGGATATATATATATATATATAATGTTATATATATATATGACACAAACTATATATTTGATATATATATATATAATTCTATATATATATATATATATCTATATATATATGTCACACCCACACCCACACACACACTCACTACACCAATCACACACACCCCACACCGCACACACACACACGACACACACACATAATATAGTAATATATATATTATATATATTATATCTATATAATATATATATATGTATATTGAACACAATATACATGCAGGACGCACATTCGATATAGATCATATATATACATATATACATATTATATATTATATATGCATATATATATATATATATCTATATCATATTATATTGATTATATATATATATATATATATATCTATATATTATAATAGTTAATATATAGATATAGTATATATATATATATATGGGTGGTGTTTCAAGCGCAAGGTGATGTGAAGTGATGGTGTGGTAACATAGGATAGTGTTCAAGTGCTTGCTGCCTTTTGCTTGCACGCTGCCACCACTGGCCTAGCCAAGTGCGGAAAAGGAGCAGCTTCTCATAAGCCTCTCCTTTCCACTTATAGCCTCTCCGTTCCATAGAACTTCTGCAGTTCCTCCTCGTGGCCACCCATGGACACTAGAGCACTTGTGTCTCAGACGAAACTGTTGGGGGATCTTGGAGCACAGTATCTCCAGGTGACGTGCGAGCCATGGCCCACCGGCTGGCGTACACACCTGGCTCCGTACCAACTCTACTCCTATAGCCGCCCTGGGGTAATTGGGGCGGCTTGGGGGAGGTGGGCCTTGCACCCCCTCCTCCCCCCAGAATAACTCACTGGGCAATGTCTAAAATAAATTGGATTATGCTGGGGGGAGGGGTGTTTGTCCCTCCCATCCAGTAAGCAAGGTGTGCTGTGGGTCCCCTGTTAGGAGGCAAATGGTCAGGGCGAAGGGGATGGGTTGATTGATTATTAAAATTATCTGGCCGCGTCAAAAAAAAGCTAAGGTCATTAGTGGCGAATACTAGAAATTTAAAATGTTTAAAACTTTAAAAATCTAATCAATAAATATCTTACAAATACAATAATAGATTAAATCAAAGCATAAATATTATTTTTTAAGTGCATAAATGCCCTTGCATAAACATTATGCCTAATTAAATTTTATTGAAAATTTAGTCTCCCTAAGTAAATAATAAACCCTCATGGTCATAATCTTCCCCCAATACATTTTTCAGTGTATCTGGGGGAGACCAAGTATATACGTCCTTTGGTCTGAGAATGTTGGCACATCTTTCCACTACTGTGCGTCGTTAATGAGCTCTTGGCATCTTCACACAAGTGCTTTCATTTTAGCCACTCGGCCATGAGTCAGTCTTGTGTGCTCCGTTTCTTAGTCTTGTTAATACAACTCCACTTTTCGGTTGGGATGATGCTGGTCACTCCAACTGCCCCAAGTGTCATCTCTACTGTCCTCGCAGTTTTGTTTCTTTCTGAGTTATCCTCCTTGTTCCCTCCATTTATCCGAAGACACTTCTGATGCTGGGTTTTCGTCCAGCTCTGGGGGGAGGGGGGGGGTGTGTGGGGAGAGGAAACGAGCATCACAGGGCTGAGCGCAAGCTGCCTTGGCTTCCTGATCAAGCTCCAACTCATTCCCACTAATACCAACATTTGCTGGCACCCATCTGGCATCTTTTTACGTGTTGACATCAATGCAAGCCATCTTGAACCCCCTCACTACTGGATGTGTGCGTTTAGCTCTTGATTGCTTGCAGGCCTACGAGAGTCACAATATATCAAATAGAATGTTTTGTAGATCTCTAGTCATCTTAACTGCTGCAAGGGATGGCTGTGACTGCATGTGAAGTCGAGGCTCTAGAGAACGACTGCGCATATGCATCTTCCTTCGCTCACTGCTGCAATGCCCACGCCTATTTTCGATTTCCCGAATCATGCGTAATAGATGGCATCTGATCCTGGTATTTAGAAATGTCTGAAATCATTTCTCTGGACTTCTGCTTCGGATCTCTTCCTCTTTCCCATTCCGACTATCCAGCACGACTTTGATTAGTCCAAGGTGGAAACTGGGAATTCAACAGCCATAACCTAGAGAGATTTAAATTAAGATATTCCACAAGATTCCTCATTCTCCTGCCATGGATCAGCTATCCTCAAGGGAAGTTGAAAACGAAATCTGGATGTAGGAGATCCCTGGAATCCTTTGTAGTCTCGTGTACTTAATCAGGTTCATGAATTGTCGGCGTATGAAAGAGGTGGTTCTCCAATCCTCAGATACAGGACTCCACCGGTGAGACCTGAAAGCCCCAGTCAGATTCTGAGAGCTTCATATGAACCGAGTCTAACATCCGTAGAACAGTGGGTAGTTGCAGATTTACTAAGCTTCACATCCTATCAAGCTTACTACGAATAAGCACCTCGTAAAGCCGCAGAAGCGTTGTCGGTCCTGCGACCCAAGATAGATGTGAAAGAACCCGCAAAAATACTGTGCTTTTTGTAGCCCTTTACCTTCAACTGTTTTGATTTGAGGCACCCAGGTGCCATGGTGTCAAAAATTAGCCCAAGTACTTCTCCCTTGACACATTTGCAGTGGGGTTTTGCTCCTAATAGAGGGAATGATGGAATTTGCCTCGTTTGTGGGAAATGTAATAGCCATGGTCTTGCTTGGGGAAAATTTGAAACCCCATCATATGTTGTCCACTGTACACCTGTTTTAATTGCAGCCTGCTGTGTCCTTGCACATCTGTAATCTTCCTCCTGAGCAGTACTTGTAAAAGTCCATCCCACATAGATTCATGAGACAAGAGACTTGGAACAAACCTTACAATGTCCCATTTATATAGCATGGCAAATCAGGGGCACACTTTAAGACACTCCCACCCTGGGACCACCCTCCATCCGATCTCCCAGGTGAGAAACCTGTTTCCTAACCCGACTCTAAATTTTCCTGTTAGCAGGAAGTTTTGTATGAAGGTTAGGTAATCCTCCTCTTACACCAAATGTCATAACACTTCTTGAGTATAGCCATGCTTTCCAAGTAGTCTCATAAGCCTTTCAAGGTCAAAGAAGACTGCTAACTGTGCGTATAGCAGGAATTTCCGTGTAGCAGTTTCCTCCTTACAAGTGCATCTGTGTTCGATCTCATCTTCTAACCCATATTGATATGGAGTCAGCACATTTTCCTTTTCTTAGCAGCCAGGTCACCTGAAGTTTACCATTTTTCTCCATCAGCCTGCAGATTGCAGCTGGTGAGGGAAATTGGTCTGTATTTCCTGTGTGGAAGCGTCCCTTGGCCAGGTTTAAGGGATAGAGAATAATTAAGACTCTTTCCATGTGGATGGCACTGTACCTCCCTATATATCCTATTAATAGGTCCAACAAGAACTTCTGGGAGCTCTCTGGTAAGTGACTATTCAGTTGGTATGGAATATCGTCACTTCCTGGGGCAGTCGTTAATGTAAGAGCTGCAAAGCATAGTCCATCTCGCGCAAAATGGCAAGTTGTATGGAAGTTCTGCTGCAGTCCTACTGAGAACGACACTGGTGTCGTTCCTGTTCAAAAAACCCCGAAGGAGTGGGAATCGGGCAGTGTAGATGCTCCAGATGGCTATTCTCTGCCCTGGATTTACGCTAGTTCTTAGCATCATCTTTTTTATCTGTGATGATATGCCATCAATCTCAAAGCAGGTGGTGACGTTATGTGCTCTTTCCAGCGATCTTACACACCTGTCCCATTACCCATGCTAATGGGTCCAGAGTTAGTCAAGAGACATGCTGTCTCCATGACGTCTGTCTGCCTCCTTTAGCGACCTCGCCTGGCCTTGGCCGGGCTTTTTGTAATGATCAAGTTACATCGCTGTGGGCGTCATTCAACTGCCTTCATGCAGCTTTTTCTTTGCTCTGACAGCATTGTTTGTCATTCATCAGACCACCATGTGGTAATGGAGGTCGACGTAATGCCCGCTACTTTTGGGAATGATGCTTCTGCTGCAAGGTGTTCGTGATGTGAAGTGATTACATCATCTTGAACAGCTCTGGAATCATTCACAGATACATGCAATTACGGCAGTTGGATCTATAAAGAATTCCAGTCCGCATGTTCAAGTCACCATCTCTGCACTCCATTGGCTGGAAATCATTCACCTTCTCCCAAAAGTATTGGAAAATGGTCGCTTCCATTCAAGTCTTCCAGAACTGCCAAGTTTGAAATTAATCTGTGAATCAGGTGAGACAATTGACAGGTCTATATTGGAGAATGTCCCATTTTGGCATTTGGAATGTGTTGGGGAGTGTCACTGTTCAATACAACTCAATTACTCTTAGGAGCAAGGCTCCAAGGCCCTTCCTCGAGGGTTGGCACAAAGTGTCCCCATATGTGATGCCGACCATTGAATCCTACCCTAGATTAGAAATGATGTGTCAACTGCTCAAGTAGATTTTTGCCAAATCATTAAGTTCAGATTAGTGGAGGAAGCTAGATGGATGCAACGTGTAAGTGTCGCTGCCAAGCCTATTCTCACAGCCTTCCTGCAGTGTTGTCTGCAGTGGATGGCCTTGAAGCGGAATATCTTGACGTACACATTACTGCTACTCTCCTCACATGCTGTCCATTTTCAAAGTCCCATAATGTCTTGAACTTGGATCCTCTCAGGGAAATTGGTACAATTTATTTTCCCTGGTCTAATCTCTTGTAGACATACACAAACTGGATTTATATGAAGCTTCAGATATTGCAAATTCTTCCCATTTTTGCATGAATTCCCTACGAGTTCCATTGGATTAGGATATCTAGTTCTTTTAGATTATGTCTTCATAAGGTGTTTGACCAGCGACCTGTGGTCAAGGTTCCCTTACACCTTAAGCTGTCCCTTTCCAATGATCCCTGGGGAGTACCTTTTATGGTTGTTTACCTGTGGAACTAGTTTTCGCCAGGTTTCCCTTTGACAGGTGCAGGATTTCTTTGCGGGGCAAAGAGGTGAGACCTGAGCCTTTGCTTCAGGGGTCGATTCTGTCTAGCAGCGAGGCCCCTGTGGATGTGGCAGCTGGAGTTCCTTTTGCCAGGTTTCAGGATTCCTTTGCTGCAAAGGCGTGCCTGAGCCTTTATCTTCAGGGGCATTTCTGCATAGCAACAGATGCCCCTGTAAGGATGTGGTGGCAGCTGGAGCTGTCACCGTTGAGCCTCTTGAGCCTTTAAATGTTGGCTCCAAAGACCTTTACTTTGGGAGGAGGAGTCTCCTCAATAGACCCCCACACTCCTCTCTCTCCGTTGTTCTGGTGGTAACAACTCACCAGAGGCAAGTGGTCAACAATTTGCGACTGTAGGTTAAAGGAAAGTTGAGCAGATTGTGTGTTGTAGAAGCATTGGGAGGGCAAGGGTTGGGTTGGGAAGGAGGATGGGCTAGACCGACCAAAGGGACATTACCTGGCTGTGCAAATAGCCACTGGCATGTCCCGCTTTGCTCTGGAAACTAACTTTCTCCTTGCTCTATTACCAATAATCCTTTTCAAATCGTGCCTTTTACACTGCTTTTGAAGAAGCTTCATGAACCTCTTTGCAGTGGTAAACAGCATATTGGACCTGGACATTTCTCCTCCTGCATGACCTGTTGATAACACACACTTACACATCTCTTGTTGCCCATCGTTCTTTACAATGGCAGAGTTGGCTCCAGATGCCCATAACCTGGCAGTGAAGCACCGCATATGGTTGGGCCATATGGCTTTTACCTTGAGGTGGTACATGCTACTTAACCGATTCTGGAGGACTAACGTGTTAAAAGTTTAGAAGCAGAGCTGGTGTTGAACTGTTCCAAACATCACTTTCTTCTAAAACGTTTTACTTGCTCACTACATTAAATTCTCTAGTTCCTCGTAACAGTTTTTCTCCTCAGAATACCTCATCAGGTCCCGGGAAAATACAATTCCCTTACACTGATGAGGGTTTTGGTGAGGAAACCTGAACTCTAGCCCAGGAATGGTCGCATATCACCGCAAGCGGTCACTCTCGTCTGGTGACGAAACCTCACTACGGCTACCATCTCGCTGTGGGGTGAATGCGAGGATCAGTTGACACCTTCCACAATTTTTCGATGTACTCTTCGAAAATATCAAGATTCCTGATTGTACACCCTCATGGGTCTTCCTACTAGGTACTTACTATATAAATGTTTCATATTTAACCAGGTAAGATTTCCTTAGTGGATTGAGAGGACTTTTCCCCTTCTTACCTGTTTTGGGCGCCCGGAAACCATTTACGATGCACCATTCTTGCCCTTTGGAACTGGAAGGTTCCAAAGTGACAATACATTATGTTCCCGAGGGATGTCGTGGGGATTGCGTAGGTCGTCAGGGGAGAGACTAGATCTTTGTAAAATTTGTAGTACTCTCCAAATTTGGAATTCTTAATTTCCTCACCCCCCAACCCACAGGAGTCCACAATGGGAGCTATAGTTGGGGCTCAATTCTCCCCAAAGCCACAGGGGTAATGAGGAATATACGCAAGTCCACTATTACAGTACTGATGGCAGTCGCGGGACCTATGCGCTACCAAGCTAAATAGTACCTGCTTGAACCCTAGCCATATTTGAAACCAGCCGATTGACTTGACCGGGCCTTGATCAAGCCGCCCCGTCCTAAACCAGAATAAAGGACCAAAGAGTGTGTTCTAGCTGGCAGGCGCAGCGTGCAGCCATCGCGCAACCTCCCAGGACTCCCTGTCTCCTGGTAATACAGGATCCAGCCAACGGCAAACACCGTGGGACAGTTCTCCCTGGCCCAAGATGGAATGAACCAGGGGTGGGTGCACCTCTTAGGCCCTGGTGCACCAGGAAGCCTTTTTGTCTCATCCCTCATTGGTGACCCCTCCAGTATGGGTAGCCCTCTGGTCCGGCTCACCAGATGATTGGGACCTCAAGCCACCCCCCCACGGCAAGGCGGCTTTCGTTAGGGGGTTATAGCCAGGTGAGCCCTTTTGCTTCGGTTCTAGCCCATCCCCCTTCCCCAGTATCACTTTCCCTCCAATACTTCTTAACACACACTGCCACAAAACCTTTAAAACCTCAGCCCTCTAATGCTGAAATTGCCTTTTGTTATTTGTTCCACAGGGACCTCTGCTGCTAGGCAGAATCCCCCTGAAGCAAAGGCACAGGTATCCCCCTTGCCCAGGCAAGGGAATCCTAAGCCTATTCAAAGAGTGAGGTCTTTGGAGCCTTCAGGCAGGACTCTGGAGGCATAAAACGGTGACAACCCCAGCTGCCACCACATCCACAGTGGCCTCCGCTGCTAGACAGAATGTCCTAAAACAAAGGCTCAGATCCGTTCTTTGGCCGGGCAAAGAAACCTGAGCGTGTCCAAAGGAAGCCTGTGGAAAACTAGTTCCACAACCCTTCAGAAGGTACTCCCAGGATCCTGGAAAGGGACATTTTTAAAAGTGTGGGGAAGACCTTAACCACAGTGCTACCAAACACCATGAAGAGGTATTTTGTCAACCTGAAAAAACGGATAACCTAAACCAATGGCACTGTCAGGGAATTCATGCAAAAGGGGAAGAACTGCAACATCTGATAGCTTCATGTTTGTGTATGCCTACAAGAGTTAGACCGGGGAAAATCACCCGATTTCCCTGAGAGGATTCCTTTTTCAAGCCCATTATGAGACTTTTGATAAGGGAAACCCAGGGAAAGATACCCGTGATGGTACATCAGGATATTCCCTTTCAGGCCATCCACCTGCAGACGACACTGTAGATGAAGGCTGGAAAATAGGCTTGACAGGGACCTTATGCTGTTGATCCATCAACCTACCTCCACATTATCTTAACGTGGATGTTTTGGAAGATCTACTTGGTCTTTTTGCCACATCTTTTCTACTCTTGGGAGATTCAGTGGTCGGCATTACCTCGGGGACACTTTTGCAAACTCTCAAAGAAGAGTCCTTTTTTCTCAAGAGTAGATGCAGTTTTACTGAACAGTGACACTCTCACGATTTCCATATCAAACTGGAGGATTCTCTAATACTGAACCTATAAATTTGATTCCCCTGACTCACAGTTGAATTTCAAGTGGCAGGTCATGGAAGCGACCACTTTCCAATACTTTTTGAGGAGGTGAATGGTACCCAGCCAATGGAGTGCAGAGAGGGCAATTTTGAACATGTAAACTGGAATCATTTTAGATAAACCCCTGACAGCAGGATCTATGAATGTTTTCCTGTGTGTCCAAGATGCTTTTCACATCATGAATTCAGTAGTATGCAGTATGTCGACCCCCAGTACCATGGTTAAAACAATGCCCCAGCAATGTAACATTGATCCATTATAAAAAACAAAACAAAAAAAAAAACAATGCAAGGCCAGGCAAAAGTTAAAGGAGGCTCTGAGACCCCCTTAGCATGGGATGGGACAAGGTGCATAAGATCGTTCCCTGTCACCACATGCTCTGAAGATAGATGTATAATCCTCACAGACAGAACTAGCTAAATCCATGGGAGAGATCTTCTTGAGGTATCTTACACTGCTGATTTCTTACTGTTCAGTCTGAACAGGAATGGACACCCAGTGTCGTTCTTCAGTAGGACTGCAACAGAACTTCCATACAACTTGACATTTTATTCAAGGAGAGGACTCTGCTTTGCAGCCTTGCGGGAAGACCCCAGGAAGTGACGATATTCCCTACCCAAATGATATCCATTACCGGAGAGATCCCATAAGTTCTTGTTGGACCATTCAATAGGATCTAAGGGAGGGCACAGTGTCATGCACATGGAAAGAGGCTAAATCATTTCCTGTCCCTAAACCTGGCAAGGAATGCTTCCACATCAGGAAATTACAGACCAATTCTTTCACCAGTGCATATGCAAACTGATGGAGAAAAAGGTAAATTTCAGGTGACTGGCTGCTAGAAAAGAAAAATCAATATGGGTTTAGAAATTGAGATCGACTACAGATGCACTTGTGAAGATGGAAATGCTATACAGAACTCCTTTGCACAGCAAGGTCACATGTTAGCAGTCTTCTTTGACCTTGAAAAGGCTTACGATACTACTTGGTAAAAATGGCATACACATGAAACTGTATGACATTGGTTAAGAGGAGCATTACCCACCTTCATATAAAGTTTCCCTTTCTGGGCAGAAAGTTTGGGAGTTTGGGTGGAAAAGTTCCTCCAACTTGGAAGACAGCTGGAATGGGTCCTACAAGGGAGTGTCTTAAGTGTGACCCTGTTTGCCATTGCTATAAATGACATTGTAAAGGTTGTTCCCAAGTGCTGTCTCATGTAATCTGTATGTGGATAAACTTTATACCATACTGCTCGGGAGAAAGCTTAAAAGGATGTGCAAGGACACCTTTAGGCTGCCCGAAAATCAGGTACAGTGGACAACATGCCAGGGTTAAATTTTTTCCAAGCAAGACCAGGCTATGCATTCCACAAACGAGGAAAATTCCCCCTTTCCCCCTATTTAGGGGCAAAGAACTTATTCACAGTAAACTTGACTATGGATGGAAGCTTATTCATCTGCAAACTCCAACTCTTCTCGGATGTTGGACTCAGTTCATAATGAATCTCTCAGGATCTGTACGGGGGCTTAGGTCTTCACCTGTGGAGTCCCTGTATGCTGAGAGTGGAGAACCACCTCTTTCATTACACCAGGACTACATGAACCTGATGTTCTACATGGGGACTACAAAAGGATTCCTACATCCAGTTTGGGTTTTTCAGTCCCCTGAGGATTGCCGTCTTAGGGTAGGAGAAAAGGAAATTTCTTGTGAAAGATTTAAATCTAAGGTTCTGGCTTTTGGAATTCCCCAATTCCCCCCTGGACAAATCAAGTTGAGCTGGATTTGGTCGGAATTGGGAAAGGAGAGAGACCCGAAGCAGAAGTCAGAGAGAGATTTCTTCAGCACTTTTCTAAGTACCAAGGATCAGATGCAATATATACAGATATTTTGAAATTTGAAAATGGTGGGGGCTTTGCAAAAGTGAACAGAAAGAAGATGCTTTCTGGCAGTCTTTCTCTAGCAGCCTCGATCTTCACTGCAGATTTACATGCCATCCTTGCAGCATTCAAGATGACTAAAAGCTCTTACGAACCATGCTATTGTTGTAAGCGACATGTGATTTGGGAGCACCACTTCCCCAGATGTAAGCGAGTGGCCCGCAAGCCCCCAGAATATGAGTGACACGAAAGTTTAGGAGCCCCGCGTCACCAGATGTGAGCGAGACGAGACATGGATTTGGGGGGGGTCAGTGAAAAGGGGCTTAGCTTGCGGGGTTTCTTGAAGACAGATATGAGGACCCTGTGCCCCCGCGTGGAGGGACGAGGTGGTGGAGCTGGACCCTGTGTGGCTTGGGCCGTTGCTGTGTGTGTCTCTCTCTCTGCCTTACGGACATGTCCTTTTATGCGGCGGTTCCCTTCGAGGACGGAAGTTTTTTCCGGGCGAAAAGAGAAAGCCGGGCTGCATCTGCGTCCTGCCCAAGGAGAAGGGGAGCTATTTGGAGGGAGGTGTGAAGTGTACATCCGGCCTTGCTACGTATTTTTGATAATTGTAATAAACTCTTGTAGTCCCTTTGCAAGCAATCAAGAGCTGAACTCATCACATCCAGTGTGAGGAGGTTCAGTTTGGCTTGAAATGATGTCAACACGTAAAAAAGATGGACTCTCTGATGGGTACCAGTGCACACACACCGACCTGAACCCAGCATCAGGAGTTGTTTTCGCGATAAATGGAAGGAATAATGGAGGCCTACCTCTAGAAACAAACTGTGAGAGATTAGAGATGACCTTGTCAATAGGGTGACCCGCATATATCCCAACCGAAAAGTAGAGCACTTTGTGAAGGATGCCAAGAGCAATTAACGGTCGCACATGTGTGGAAAGATGTGCAACATTCTCAGCCCAAAGACGTATGTACTTGTCACCCCCTATATAACTGAAAAATGTATGGGGGAGGATTGGGAATAAAAGGTCTTACTGGTTTCCTTACGGAGACTCATTTTTTCAAAAAAAATTTTAAATTTATGCATAATGTTTATGCAATGATTGTATAATTTTAGAGCATAATATTTTTGCTTTGCTTTGTAATATAATATTTATTATTATTTGTAAGATATTTATTGAAAGATTTTTTTTTCCTTTTAAAAAAGGTTTTTGCGCTAATGCCCTTAGCTTTTGACACAGCTGATAATTTGAAATAATCAATCAATCAATCACTGCAGAAGGCTGCCTGTTCTCTAGGCGGGTTTAGAATCCAGACTGTCATAGATGCGGTTGTGATGACTTATAAAACAGTTGTAAGTAACTGAAAGGAGGTTTATGGTCGGTAGTTTTTAGATCCTTTCTTTCCTATTTTGTATCAAAATAATATTACATTTTTCCAGGCTTTTGGAGTTTTCTGTTGGGAAGGCGTTTGCTGAAAAGGTTGGCTAGTTTTACTGTTTCAATTTCCCCTGCATCTAATATAAAGTCTATATTAATTCCATCTTTTCCTGGCATTTGCCTCCCTTCATACCTTTAAGTGCTCTTTTTATTTATTTTATTGGGTAGGTCTCTAGTTACCGCTTCGCTTCTATCCGTAACTGTTCAATTTAGTTGTACAGACCCCTGTTAAAGTCTTCTACTACTCTTATGATTTCCTTCTTATCATATGTTACTTCTCCATCTGGTTCTTTATTGTATACATTGATTTCTCCCTATTCCGAATCCCCTTTTAGCTGTTTTCATGCTGGTACATGAGATCACTGTTTGATTTTTCATTTGAGTTTTGAATTCTTTACATTTTCTCTCTTCTTTTTATTATAGTCTTATATAGTTTTTGCATAAGCCTTTTAGTTTATGCCTAGAGAGCTTGCTGGTGCTTTGCTTGGCGTTTTTACTCCCCCCTACTTCAAGTGCAGGTTCCTTTATTATGTCATTGAACTGTTTGTGATTTGATCAATGTTGAGATCTTCATCACTGAGAAGTGAAATCTGTTTTGGATATTAAGGGGTTAAATTCTGTCACTCTGGTCTTCGAGTTAGTTAAATTGGCTGCGGTTATCGTATGAGTTTTTTCCTTTTTCTTCTGAGGTGTAATTTAATTTGGCCTCTGCCCCTTCTATGGTTGCAGCCAACATTTACTTTACTGATAACTTCCACTTTTTTAAAAATTTTATCGCTCCTTTTTGAAATTATGAAGCAATTCGTTTTTGATGTCAGATGGCGATTTCCATGTCCACTTTCGATCTATTTTTTTTTTTTTTTTTTTCTTTTTTTTTTTTTTTTTTTTTAAGAATGAATTTATGATGCTGAGTCACCGAGCCTCCACAGAATCGATTACCCTTTGCCCCCTTTTCATTCCTAGTGCCTATTCCATGTTTCCCCACTACGATTTCTCCTGTTTTTTTCCTATTTGGCATTAAAATCTCCCATTATTTTTTACTCAGCTGGCTAAATGAACATCTTCATAGAAACTCTGTTTCATCACTGTACCTGTAGGTTGGAGCATATACTTGAACAATCTTAAAGTAGTCCTATTTAGTTATTGTTACAGAGCCACTCTTTTTCCCTTTTACTATAGAATTCCACAATATTCTTTCTAACGTATATGACCTAAGAACCCTACCCCTAATTCCCGTTTGCTACCCTGGGTTTACCTCTCCAGTAGAGTATGTGTCCTTCATTAGTATCTTCTGTTCTTACCTATTCTTCTAACTTCACAGAGTCCTACAACATCCTATTTAAAGAAAGAAAGATCCTCAAGTACTGTTAGTAAATCGAATTCAGTTTTTATTGTCCATTATATGTGCAAAGGTTCATCAACGTGGGGCAGCCTGATTTTCATGGAGATTTTTAGGACCTCTGCTCTGAAAGATCCTGATCGCCGCTGTAACCAGGGGCTCTGTTTTGCAGTCAGGGTTTTAAACGAGAGGTGGGACACCCGAGTTACCCCCCACCTACGGGATAATGTATCTTGGTAGGGGGGGGGAGTAATTTACCCGGGATGCCACTGATAAGCCCCCCAGCAGGGTTGGCCCTCCCTAGTGTGGATTTATGAGCAGCAATGCACGGGACTACTCACTACACAAAGGTATAATCCCGTGAGCATGGGTTTTATACACTGATTTTATTTATGCGTATTTTACACCTAATGCAGACATTGTTCACCTGCAAATGCCCTAAGTACTACACATATGTTCTTTTTCGTGCACTGAACATGTAAGCATACATCTTTGCATATGTTCCTATGCATATGATATGCATACATACTCCTACATTATACACAAAATACACACATGCACATGCATAATATATATGGACATATGCAATGTCATATGCGCATACACGTGTTTATATGCACCTAATATACATACACACATAAATATAGCCATACATATGCTACGACACGTGTATGCGCACATACGTTTATGAGTTTCACCCCAAAATATATATGTATATACCTGTGCATGCACATGAATAACATATGCATATATGCATATATATATATTATATATATAATATATATTAAAATATATATATATATATATATTTTATATAATATTATATATATACACACATTAACACATACACTTACATATACACACATACATACATACACATATGCATGCACATACACATACATACAGATATATATATTATATATATATATATATTATATATATAATATATATATATATATATATATATATATATATATATATATATATATATATATATATATATATACTCACACACACATACCCTTTTCCAACATACTATGCATATATAATATATATATATATATATAAAATATATATTATATATATATATATATATATTATTATATATATATAAAAATATAAAATATAATATTATATATATATATATATATATTATATATATAAAATATAAAATATATATATATATATAAAATATATATATATATATATATATATATATAAATATATAATATATATATATATTATATATTTTATATTTTTATATAATTATATATATATAATATATAAAATATATTTGCATATGTATGTGTGGACAAGGGTATGTGTGTGTGAGTATATATATAATATAAAATATATATAATATATATATATATATATAATAATATATAATTATATATATATATATATGCATATATGCAATGTGTATATTCATGTGCATGCAAGGTATATACATAAAATTTTTTGGGGTGAACACTCTTTAAAACGTATGTGCGCATACACGTGTGCGTAAGCATATGTATGGTTTATATTTATGTGTGTATGTATATGTAGGTGAATAAACACGTGTATGCGCATATGACATGTGAATATGTCCATATATATGTATGCATGTGCATGGTGTAGTTGTGTATAATGTAGGAGTTATGTATGCATATCATATGCATAGGAACATATGCAAAGATGTATGCTTACATGTTCATGTGCACGAAAATGAACATATGTGTAGTACTTAGGGCATTGCAGGTGAACAACTGTCTGCACTAGGTGTACATACGATAAATAAAATCAGTGTATAAAAAGCCCATGCTCACGGGATTATACCTTCGTGTAGTGAGTAGTCCGTGCCCTTTCTTGCTCATAAGTCCACACTAGGCAGGGCCAAAAAAAACCCCCCTGGAGGGGGTTATCAGTGGCATCCCGGCTAAATTTCTCCCCCCCCTACCAAGATACATCTATGCCAGAGGTGGGGGGTAAAATCGGCTGTCTACCTCTCGGTCAAAACCATGACTGCAAAAACAGAGCCCTGGTTTACAGCGGCGATCAGGATCTTTCCAGAGCAGAAGGTCCTAAAAATCTCCAGTGAAATCAGGCTGCCCCACGTTGATGAACCTTTGCACATAAATGGACAATGAAAATGAATCGACTTACTAACAGTACTTGAGGATCTTTCTTTCTTTAAATAGGATGTTGTAGGATCTGTAAGTTAGAAGATAGGTGAAGAAAAAAAAATACTAAAGAAGGACACATACTCTACTGGAGAGGTAAACCCCAGGGTAGCAAACAGGAATTGGGGGTAGGGTTCTAGGTCATATACGTTTAGAAAAGAATATTGTGGAATTCTATAGTATAAGGAAAAGAGTGGTTTCGTAACAATAAAAACTAAATGGGAACTATTTTAAGATTGTTCAAGTCTATGCTCCAACCTGCAGCTACAGTGATGAAAAAAATAGAGAGCTTCTATGAAGATGTTCTTTTAGCCAGCATGAGTAAATAATAATGGGAGATTTTAATGCCAAAATGGGAAAAAAAGACGGGAGAAGTCGTAGTGGGGAATCATGGAATAGGCACTAGGAATGAAAGGGAGCAAATGCTAATCGATTCTGTGGAGGCTCGGTGACTCAGCATCATAAATTCTTTCTTAAAAAAAAAAAAAAAAAAAAAAAAGAAAAAAAAAAAAAAAAAAAAATAGATCGAAAGGGGGGAATGGAAATCGCCATCTGACATAAAAAACGAAATTGATATCATAATTTCAAATAGGAGCGATAAAATTTTAAAAATGTGGAAGTTATCAGTAAAGTAAATTTTGGCTGCAACCCTAGAAGGGTCAGAGGCCAAATTAAATTACACCTCAGAGAAAAAGGAAAAAACTCATACGATAAAAAAGCAGCCAAATTTAACTAACCGAAGACCAGAGTGACAGAATTTAACCTTAATATCCGAAACAGATATTCACTTCTCAGTGATGAAGATCTCAACATTGATCAAATCAACAAAAGTTCAATGACATAAAAAAGGAACCTGCACTTGAAAATAGGCAGTAAAAACGCCAAGCAAAGCACCCGCAAGCTCTTAGGCATAACTAAAAGGCTAGCAAAAATATATAAGACTATAAATAAAAAGAAGGGGAGAGATGTAAAGAATTAAAAAATCAAATGAAAAATCAAACAGTGATCTCAGGTACCAGCATGAAAACAGCTAAAAGGAGATTCGGAATAGGGAGAAATCAAATGTATAAAAATAAAGAAACCAGAGGAGAAGTAACATATGATAAGAAGGAAATCATAAGAGTAGTAAAAGTTTTAACAGGGATCTGTAAAAACTAAATTGAACAGTTACGGATAGAAGCGAAGCGGTAACTAGAGACCTACCCAATAAAATTAAATAAAAAGAGCACTTAAAGGTATGAAGGGAGGCAAATGCCGGGAAAAGATGGAATTAATATAGACTATATTAGATGCAGGAGAAATTAAAACATTTGAAATAGCCAACCTTTCAGCAACGCCTTCCCAAACAGAAAAACTCCAAAAGCCGGGGAAAAATGTAAAAATTTATTTTGATACATAAAAATAGGCAAGAAAAGGATCTAAAAAACTACCGACTCATAAGCCTCCTTTCAGTTACTTAAAAAACTGTTCATAAGTCATCACAACACGCATCTATGACAGTCTGGATTCTAACCAGCCTAGAGAACAGGCAGCCTTCTGCAGTGATTGATTGATTGATTATTTCAAATTATCGCCTGTGTCAAAAGCTAAGGTTCATTAGCGGCAAATACCTTTTAAATGGAAACAAGAAATCTTTCCAATAAATATCTTACAAATAATAATAAATATTTTATTACAAAGCAAAGCAAAAATATTATGCTCTAAATGTATACAATCATTTCATAAACATTATGCATAATTAAATTTATTTAAAATATGAGTCTCCGTAAGGAAACCCGTAAGACCTTTTATATCACAATCCTCCCCCATACATTTTCAGTATATATAGGGGGGTGACAAGTACATACGTCTTTGGTCTGAGAATGTTGAATCTTTCCACTACATGTGCGACCGTTAATTGCTCTTGGCATCCTTCACAAAGTGCTCTACTTTTCGGTTGGGATATATGCGGGTCACCCTTTTGACAAGGTCATCTCTAATCTCTCGCAGTTTGTTTCTAGAGGTAGGCCCATTTTTCCCTTCCATTTTCGCGAAGACAACTCCTGATGCTGGGTTAGGTCGGTGTGTGGCACTGGTACCCATCAGAGAGTCATCTTTTTACGTTTTGACATCAGTGAAAGCCAATCTTGAACCCCCCTCACCACTGGATGTGATGAGTTCAGCTTTTGATTGCTTGCAAGGCACTACAAGAGTTTATTACAATATCAACAATACGTAGCAAGGCCGGAGTACACTTCACACCTCCGTCCAAGTAGCTCCCTTCCCCTTTGGGGCAGACGCAGATGCAGCCCGGCTTTCTCTTTCGCACAGGAAAAAAATTTCCCGTCCTCGAAGGGAACCGCCGCATAAAAGGACATGTCCGTAAGGCAGAGAGAGAGACACACACAGAGACGGCCCAAGCCACACAGGGCCCAGCTCCACCACCTCGTCCTCCACGCGGGGACACAGGGGTCTCATATCTGTCTTCAAGAATAAACCAGCAAGCTAAGCCCTTTTTACTGACCCACCCAAGTCCATGTCTCGTCTCGCTCACATTGGTGACGCGGGCTCCTAATCTTTCGTGTCACTTTATATTCTGGTGGCTTGCGGTGGCACTCGCTTTCATCTGGCGAAGTGGTGCTCCCAAATCACATGTGCTTAAAACAATAGCATGGTTCGTAGAGCTCTAGTCATCTTGAATGCTGCAAGGATGGCATGTAACTCTGCAGTGAAGATTGAGGCTGCTAGAGAAAGACTGCCAGAGCAGTCTTCTTTCTGTTCACTTCTGCAAAGCCCCACCATTTTTAAATTTCAAACTATCTGTATATATTTCATCTGATCCTTTGGGACTTAGAAATGTGCTGAAGAAATCTCTCTCTGACTTCTGCTTCGGATCTCTTCCTTTCCCAATTCCGACCAAATCCAGCCAACTGATTAGTCCAAGGGGGGAATTGGGAATTCCAACAGCCAGAACCTTAGTTAGATTTAAATCTTTCACAAGATTCCTTATTCTCCTACCATAAGATCGGCAATCCTCAAGGGGACTGAAAAAAAAATCTGGATGTAGGAATCCTTGTAGTCTCATGTAGAACATCAGGTTCATGTAGTCCTGGTGTAATGAAAGAGGTGGTTCTCCACTCTCAGCATACAGGGACTCCACAGGTGAAGACCTGAAAGCCCAGTACAGATCCTGAGAGATTCATTAGAACTGAGTCCAACATCCAGAGAAGAGTTTGGGGTTGCAGATGAATAAGCTTCAAAATCCATAGTCAAGTTTACTGTGAATAAGTTCTTTGCTCTAAATAGAGGGAAGGGTGGGAATTTTCCCCGTTTGTGGAAATGCATAGCCAGGGGCTGCTTGGAAAAAATTTTAAACCCCTGGCATGTTGTCCACGTACCGATTTTCGACTGAAGGTGTCCTGCACATCCTGTAAGCTTTCTCCGAGAGTATGGTATAAAGTTACCAATACAGATACAGAGACAGCACTTTGGAACAACTTTACAAGTCATTTTTAGCAAGGAAACAGGGTCACACTTAAGACACCCCTGTAGGGCCCATTCAGGTGATCTTCCAAGTGGAGGAACTTTTCCACCAAACTCCAAACTTCTGCAGCAAGGAAGCTTATAGAAGAGTACCCTTTTTAA